>NC_031682.1:459947-568922 GCF_000149555.1 Fusarium verticillioides 7600
CCAAG
The DNA here is from genome assembly GCF_000149555.1 of Fusarium verticillioides 7600. Classification (NCBI taxonomy): domain Eukaryota; kingdom Fungi; phylum Ascomycota; class Sordariomycetes; order Hypocreales; family Nectriaceae; genus Fusarium; species Fusarium verticillioides. The sequence continues at coordinate 459,953 of NC_031682.1, forward strand.
CATGATCCAAGAGACTCGAAAGATCGGACTAGGCCGACAGCGAGGGTAAGCGTCTCTACATCCTCAAAGAAAGTTCCGATGATCCATACACAAACATGTAGTGGGACTCGTTCATGAAACTATTTAATTAGTACTTGTTTTCGCAAAGACAGAAGATGTGAACTTACCGAAGAAGAACTTGCACAGCGAATCCACGACCGAAGCCAGGTAGGTCCCAATCGAGAGTAACAGCAGGGTTGGCGCTACGATACTCCAGCTCCATAGCAAACTGCCAACCGAACAGAGCAGTCATAGTAACAGCCAAGAACACCCATGTGATTCTTGCAAGCTGAGGTCGGCTGAAATACTTGAGATCAAAGAACCAACCCCAGAAGATATTGGCACCAGTAGCAGCAATACCTGAAGTTAAAGAAGCCAAAGCACGAGCTCGGACGGAAAAGTAGTTGACGAGGTAAATGCCCAGATAAGTGCTGTTCCAGTTGAAACCGACGAGAATAGGAATCAAGAGGAAGAACTGCTTGCGCTTGATGAGAGCACCCCATCGTCTGCATTGTTCCTTGATACTCTTGTTGGTTTGGGTGTGAGGCAACTTGGAGCCGTCAGGTCGGATGACTTTGTTGGGAGGTGAGATGAGAAGGGCGAGAGGAAGACCGAGGCATTGAAGCGCAATGAGGACGAGATAGGTGGTGTATCCAACACGACCTCTCTTTCCAGACTCGACATTGAGTGAGAGCTGAATCGAAGAACCAATGAGTTGACCAAGCTCACGAAGACCAAGCCAAATCCCAGCTACAAAAGTTAGCACAGTAACTTCACAATCAGATCATACCACTTACTGAACTTTCCACGATCCTTGACATCACCATATCCCAAAGCGATAGCACCCTCCGAAGCCCAAAGCGCAGAAGCTCCAATTCCACAAGTAGCACCGCCAAGCAGAACAAACCACTCAACACCATATCTGTTATTGGTGTAGAGCGCTGCAGAATAAGGTGCATATCCAAGGGTACCGATAACAAGAACCCATTTCAGACCAATTTTATTGGCCAGGATACTAAAGATGGAACACCCAAAGACCATGATGCCAAAAGTGAGCGAGTTGGCGCCATTGACAAGGTATGGCTCCTGCTGACCACCAGCGCCGGTATCTACGGTCGTCAGCGATGTAAAGTGAACAGATGGCAGACATACTGTTGAGGGCATTCCAGATTCCCGGCTGAGTGAAGGAAATCAAACCAACGATTATGACGTTGAATAAAGGACTGCGATACCATCGTGTAAACCGAGATACAGGCTTAGATTGTTCGATGCTCTGTTCAGTGACATCCTCGACATCTTTATCGCTGCCGGATTCGATCACAGCGTTGGACGACATTTTGACACACAGACATCCAAACTCAAACTCGATTCAAAAAGAATTCCAAGGCTCACCTCTTATAAACCCCTCTCATATCGCCATTCTTTCACAAGATTTTCATTAATGGAGTATCAACTGTGGATTTGATACAAGGTTTAGTGCTCAACTCTTCCGAATCAGGCTAGAATCGCACGTTGCCCGACGATATAGTCAGTGGGCATTTCCACTTTTTGCGATTGTCCGTTCATTTCGTGCTCGACAGGGTCGATGGCGACATGATATCTTGATTCTCAGTGGATAATAGGATCTGCAAGTAATATACCTTATCGATAGCTATGTATGCACAATCTTAATCATGGGTATTAGTGAAACCGTTGAAGAAATAACAGCATCTCCGCTTCGCGAGTCCATATCGGAAGCTTAAATACTAACCAATCACGTACCTTTCCGACGAACCTGACTCGAGCTCCAAGTCGGAAACCTCTCCGCCCTCTCCAACTAAACTCCCCCCCATTCTCTCCCCCCCGTTACGTTAACCCAACTTTGTTTCTCATCACCTCATCGAGCGCTCTCCCATCGTCGGTAACAGAACAACCTCCGTATCATGGCGGGGCGGAACTCTGACTCTCAGGGCCAGACATCCCCGCTCGAGTCTGGTGATTCGCCGCGGCCCAGACAAGCAGCCTGTCTCGTATGTCGTCGCTCAAAGATCAAATGCGACTGGAAACCTCACCAGGAACGATGCAGGAGATGCATTCAGCTTGACTGCGAGTGTGTGCGTCCCGCATATCATCCCGGGCGGCAAAAGGGTATTAAAAAGTAAGCGCCCCCCTCATGCTACCTGTTGTGAGATTCAATGCTGACTTGTCAGTAAACGAACGGGGTTGGATAAGGCGCTGTATCAGATTGACCAGGCTGTCAAGCGCGCCAGATCAGCGTCGCAGAAGAATCCCGAAGATGATAGGATCTTGAACCATTTGCAGGAATTGCTCAGCAATGCTAATACACCTGAACATGCGACTACTCGTGGATACAGTACCAACGGTGATGGCGATGAAGATGCGTACTCAGAAGAAGAAGAGGAGCAGGATCCAGTAGCGATGCCTGATTTTATCCAAAGGACGCAACAGAGTCTTGCTATTGACGATGCAGAGAATCCACTACAGCTTCTCGCGAGGGCATCCTATATCCAACCGTCGCCTGAGTCGCGACATGGCAATTCTCCTATACAGGCGCATACGGCTAGTACGCAGGGTCAAACGGAGGATGAAATTCAAGCATTCTTTGCGCCGGCGCAAGTCCACCTCGATGTTGGCCCTGATGTCGATCCTGTTTCTCTGGGGCTTGTATCTGAGGAGGAAGCAGATAAGCTCTTTAACTTGTGAGTTTGTTACTCCGTGTTTGGCGCGTGCTAACCGCGTAGTTTTCATCGGAACCTTGCGCATACACGATGGGGTCTTGATCCGAGGATATACACCGTTGAATTCACGCGTTCGAGATCAGCGTTTCTTTACACGTCTATCATGGCTGCATCTGCACTCTTTATGCCATCAGCAGCCGCCCTCTCAAAACGATTATCGAACCACGCTAGAACTCTTGCGCATAGAGTAATGGTAAATCGATACCGATCAGTTGAAATCGTGCTTGCATTTATGGTCAATATTCCATGGATGTTTCCAGGCCAGCATTCAACTGATGACGAAACATGTACCTATATCTCTATCGCCAACACAGTTGCGACAGATTTATCACTTCACAAAAGTCTCATCTCACCAGAAATGATCGGTTCAAGGTCCGGCATCGGTCTAGCAAGAGGTGACTGTCTAGACCCAAGAGCTGCACTCGCAATGGATGGATTCCCTGAAATCGATCCATGGTCAGAAAAAGGAAGACTATTTCTTCGAAATCGCGAACGATGCTGGCTTTCATTGTTTGTTCTTGAGCGAGGAATGTCTCTGGCCAGAGGACGACCATTTTCAGTACCGATGACGAGATCTTTGAAAGATTGCGACAATTGGCATCGTTCTGAATATGCTGATCCTCTTGATGGCCATCTTGTTTCCATGGCGGTGCTGAGAAGGGATTTGGATGCGCTTTTTGCTACTGTTCGTGCTCTTTGCGATGGATCGCAGATGGCGTCTAGTGATGGATCATTAATCGCGCAGTCGTACGTATGCCAACAAAGACAATAACACAGCTAACAGTCGCAGGATTCAAGGGTCGATTGAAAGGTTCTTTGACCAGTGGTACACGGAATGGGGAGTATCGATCGGAAAAGGACCGGGTAAGTTCGATAGACCCGGGACAAGAATCATGCTGACCATCAGATCGTCGTCTCCCTCCTTACGTCGAAATTCTCGTCACACATACCCGATTATCTATCTACGGCGGCGTAATAAACCACCCAACAGCACCCCTCGAAGTCCGCCGTTTCTTCCACACAGCAGGTCTCTCATCCGCCCTCAACGTCATGCGAGCCGCAATCCAAGGCGAATCTCAACTCCAGTCCATGCCAAACAACACCGCCATCATGATTTCATTCGCAGCCTGCTTCGCCCTAACACTAAGTTCCTACGCAACCGGTGGCTCAGCCCTCGCCCCAAGCGTCCGCAACCTCATCGATGAAACTGCCACGGTTCTCGAAAGGATTGGAAAAGTCACACGGCATCGCAATGGTCTTTCTATCAAGTATGGGAAATATCTCAAGCAGATCGTGAGAAGGGCTGCTACCGGAGACGGTATATCGGACCCGAGAATGCCAATTGTGAATGAAGCGCCTATTACGACTCCGACGTTTTTGGATCAGCAAGCTTTATGGCCTGAACCGTTACAGTTCTCAGCTATGTCTGATGATCAGATCGTTCAAGCGCTGAATCAGCCAGGAAACAATTTTGAACCTTCGTTTGGGGGATTATCATGGGAGGACATGACGAATTTCGAATGGCTTTACTGGCCTGAAGTTGGTATATAATTGCTACATAAATCAAGAAACAAGTTACTTGCTCAAATCAATCTCACTAAATCCAGAACGTGTTTGTCAACGCAGAGTTTCCTTCTCAGCTGCACTAATTCCACCTAGCCAATCTATCGAAGTAAGCTGTCGAAGTTTCTCCATAAAGACAAAAGTCAAAACAGTATGCGGTCTAGAAAGTCAGCTTAACTCAACGGGAGATGCAAGGAACATACGTAAGTCTTAACCAAGCGGGTGTCCAGCCCCTCATAAGAAATCGTGGGCCTTCTTCGCGAAGACCCGTGCCTAAAACTTGAGCGAGGCCTTCTTTTCCGGCGCTAGATTGCATTCGACTCTTGAGAACGTCTGCAGGAGCACATAGAGTCGTCGCCATTGTTCCAGCAGCTAAAGAGGAAATAGCATGTGTTTCTGTATCATCTCCGAAACCGTTGCTGACGAGGTATTGTTTGGCGGAGGCGTATCTGAGTTATTAGTCAAGCCACTCGCAGAAGCAGCAAACAGCAACTTACGTAGCAATCTGAGAAACATCTACACCTATCAGTAAAGTTCACTTATGGAGCTAGAAACTCACTCATCAAAGCACTCCTCGCAATGTTCGGCGCAATCCCCTTCCAAAACGCCCTCATCCCCTCCTCACTATAAACCCTCGCCAGCGCATCAAAAGCATGAGCATATCCGAACTGCTGCGCAGGAGCCTTTGCGCCATCCGCACACATACGCACGAGAACAACTTCAGCTGGGTTGCCAACTAGACCAGCTACACCACCGGCTACACCAGCGCAAGCAATGTTCTGCGCGACTGAGAGCTTCTTACCCGTGTATCCTCTCAGTTTATCTGAGAAGTAAGTGTGAAAGCCGAAACGGGCGGTTGAGTATGTTCCTTGGCGGAGGATGGAAGCTGATAAGCCGGTCCAGAGTGATGGGATGCCTGATAATTAGTGGATGAGTCGTATTAAGGTTGGAGAGCTTACCGTCTCGTGCGGCGAAGCGGTATAGGACGTTGAGCATGGAGGCATTGCTCTTGAGGACTTGCATGCGACTAACTGGTTAGTTCCGAGACATGACTGTGACTGAGAAACTTACTATTTCGTTTGGTCCAAAGGGTGGGCTTTACATGTTAGTCAAGCTCTCCATCGTCGAGGAAAACATACTGAAGCAAACAGCCATGCAAGCCGCAGCACCACTACCAACCGTCAGCCATATTCGCACCTCTCACGAAAGAAACATACCCAAGCCAAAAAGGCTCCTTTTTCTTATCAGAGCCCATTTCAAAAATACTCTACTATGATCTACTCCTCTCATCTATCTCCCTTCCATCTCATTGTTTTGTACACTTACACTTACTCTCGGTCTCCAAATCTAGCTCCGTCCGCTCGCCCATTCTGAACCCCGTAGAAAAAGCGGGGCCGTCCATCGGTCTCCAACTCTGACTCCCGCCCATCATCGTCATTGTTCACAAAAGCGACGATACATCCTCGGCAGAAAGAAGAAATGTCAAACGAGAAACAAGCAGACATGTCGAAACTCTCTACGTCGCTGAAAGCGCTCATCAATGCGCCGTTTGCTAAGCCAGGTCCTCGTCCGGCGCCGCAACAAGTGCAGGAGTTGTATGAGGCCATCGCAAATGATGCTGCGATTAGGAACCTCGGCCCAAAGTCGTGGCTAACAGTCTCTGTACGTCTACCACGATTGTCGCTTCAATTGGTTAGAATACTGATGATTTAGGCTGCTGCGACATTTACGCTCAACTCTCCCGATTCATTACCTGTTCTTCATCGCGTCGCGTCCGCAAAAGATCCCAACTCTGCCGTCCAGAATGCCGAGTTCATCCGAGAAGTCGGCCTCAAGTGCATCAGCTTCAACGGCATCCCACGAACGATCAATTCCCTAAACGCCTTCCACGCATCGCTCCCCGAAGACGTAACTTCCAAACTCTCCACGAAACCAAGCCGACAACGGTCCTCGCAAAACATCGACGAGGGCGTTGGCGCGCGGTCGCGGACTCTGGGATTCGATCTACAGACCATACGAGGATAAGCTCTTCGAGAAGCTGGCGCTCGCGCATCCCGATCTACCCGTTTATATCCTAAGCAGTCATTACTCTGCTCTTCTGTCCGATCCTCCTGCTTCGCAGCGCGATACACTTGCTAGTCTTGGACGGGTTCATACCTCTATGATTGCTATTTCTTGTCTACGGGCGCAGACTGGTGTTGGACCGCAGGTGCTGTCGCATGTGTTTGGTTTGAGAAAGGCGCTTGAGGATGGGTCGTATAAGAATGATCAGGATGGAGAGAGTGAAGAGGCGGTGCAGTATTTGGCTAGTGATGAGGGTGGGCATTGGATCTTGAATACGGTGGATAAGATTGTTGAGGCCATTGGTGGAAGCAGCTTTGCGCCGGGCAGAGATTCGAAGCTGTGATAGGCTATAGATGTATAATTGGATAATTGAGTTCATGCGATGAAGCTTTGCAACGGTCTGATCTCGGAATGGCCGTAGAGTTCAACGGCGAAGGAGAGCAACGTTGAGGCGTCCTCGGCCACTTCAATTGGCTTCTCAACTATATACAAGAAATAGAGACTAAATCCATCTAAGTCTGTCCCTGGTAAAGAGCAGGACCCTTTCCATCAAAGAACGTCTCATCCAACAGCGACAGCAGCACCTTCTGACCCGCCCACTGCTCCTCAGCATTCGGCCGAATCTGCTCCGGCGGAAGAACAAAGCCATTCTCACCAGTATCGCGCTGCTCGATAGTATACGAGAACTTGGCCCCTCCAACACTATAAACATGATCAGGAGCAGCGCCAGTAGTCACGTACAAAACAGCACCGCTAGGTCCAAAGGTATACGTCGTGTGATCATCTGTGCTCTCGCGAATAGCCTCACTAACCAATGCAGCAGCCTTGGTCCACTTTCCAAGCTCAGGTGCGTAAAGATCCTCCTTGTATCCGAAGGGAGAGAGAATGTACTGTCCGTAGCTGTGCCAGTCGATGTACAGTGCAATACCCACGGTGTCGCGGAGCTGACGGACGAATTTGTCGAGACCTTGGTTCTCTGGGGTGTCGGCGGGCTTTTCACCGCGATACACCTGGGAGCAGGGGTCCGTGGAAGCACCGCGCTTGTTGGAGTCCCAGCCAAATTCCCAGTTACGGTTGATATCGCGACCGTAGCATGATTGGTTGGCTGCGGTGGCGGGAGGAGGTTGACGGTTCTTTCGCCAGAGACGATCAGCGGTGGTAGAGTAGACCTAACAATTAGTTCGATTGCACATGTCAATGTGAGGGCAGAACTTACAAAGCCGTCGGGGTTGACAAAGGGAAAGATATAAAAGTCGTATTTGTTCAGATAAGTCTTGACATCTTCATCGCCGCTCTTGAAGCCCTTGACGAGCTGGAGGGTGATGTACTCGAGGGTCTAACGGTCAGCCACGAAAGTCAATGAGGCGACAACAAACTTACAGGGCCGGAGATCCATTCTCGGGCATGAACAGTTCCATGGTAAAGCACAGCAGGCTTTCCAGGACCATCGTCACCCCAAAGATGAAGCCCATAAATATTCCTCTTCTGATACGACTTGCCCGACGACACGAGCTTTGAGTTGTTCGGGAACTGTGCCTGCAATTCGCGGAAGTAGTCAATGTGATCCTCATAGTTGTGAAACTCATCGAACCATGAATCATCATCTGCCTGGCGCTTCCACTTTTTGCGCGAGATACTCTCCCCCGTGATTGATGTACCGAGGTTCTCGTGCAGAGTGGTGTAGTCAAGCTCTAGACTCTCAAAGGCGCTGATGTCATTGGGCGCGACGACAATGTCAACGTGTTGGTAGCCATGCTCCCACTCGTCGAAAGTCACGGGAGTGAGCTTCTCTTTGATAGCGGACTTGCCGTGGGTGTTTACACGGAAGACTTTGTAGCCATCATAAGACTTGATCTCAGTCTTGGGCACAGCGAGTACGCCCAAGACGAGTGTGAGGAGGGAAACGATAGAGTACCTCATGATTGATGCGTGTGTATTGAGTTAACTACATGCAACTTGCAGAGCTATATAAACCACCTCCTCATTCTTGGCGATTGTAACATCGGGCAAACTTTTGAGCACCGCAGAGGATCATCAGCAAATTAAACAGGACCTTCCCCATCGGCACTGGCGGTCATGTTCGCTATAACAAGGTATCAATGGCGCAAGAAACGGTTGGAGCGCCCTGCCGATCGTCCCAAATAGACTCGTAACCTTAATCTATTCCCCGCAGCGGAGCCCAACTTTATTCCAAGCCCCCAGGGTTCAATGACGAATCTCCAAAAGTTCCACCCACCACACAAAAGTGCGTCCATGGATGTACATTACATACACAAAGGTTCATTACACAAAAGTTCATTAACTGGTATCACTCCATCTGCTTCAAATCATCCACCACCGAAAAGTCCGCATCCGTCTTGCTCCTAACCTCATCCACATCAACCCCCGGTGCAAGCTCAGTAAGCGTGAGCGTACCCTGCTCGCGATCTACCTCAAACACACACAGATCCGTGATGATGGTGCTCACTACACGTGCGCCTGTTAGTGGCAACGTGCACTGCTGCTTGATCTTTGATGAGCCGTCCTTGGCGCAGTGCTCGGTGGCGACGACGATCTTGGTGTTGTCCGGGTTGGCGACCAGATCCATTGCGCCGCCCATGCCTTTGAAGACTTTGCCGGGGATCATGTAGTTGGCTAAATCGCCTACTGCACTGACTTGAAGGGCCTGGGTTTGTTAGTAGAGGGATGTGAGAGGGGGTTTGGGGGACTTACGCCGAGGATTGAGACGTCGACATGGCCGCCGCGGATCATGCCGAATGACTCGGCGGAGTCAAAGACGGATGCGCCGGGGACGAGGGTTACTGTTTCTTTACCAGCGTTGATGATATCACTAATCTGTTAGCGAGGCTTCATACAGAGACGATTGACTTACGGATCAACTTCATCCTTGGTAGGATAAGCACCCATTCCAAGAATACCGTTCTCAGACTGGATGTGCACCGTCGAATCGGCAGGGAGGAAAGAAACAGCCAGCGTAGGAATACCAACACCCAAGTTAACATAGTAACCAGGCTTCAACTCCTTGGACGCTCGTCTAGCGATACGGTTCCGTCGCTCTTGCGCTTCATTCGTAGCCTTGGGCGGTGCATCAGATCCCTCCTCTCTCAACTTGAGAACCTCGATATTCTTCTCGGCTGTAGATGGGACGATTCGGTCGACAAAGATTCCTGGGAGGTCAACGTCGTTGGGATCGATTGCGCCAACTTCGACGATGTTTTCGGCTTCGACGATTGTGAGTTTTGCGGCCTTGGCCATGATGGGTCCGAATGCTTTTGTTGCGTATCTAACTTGTTAGCACCAATTGAGAAGTCAATTGAGCAGACATACCGGAAAACACAGTTTCCTTCCTTGTCGGCCTTCCAAGCTCGAATGATAGCGACATCGCCTTCAATCGCTGTCTCCATGAGGAACGTCCGGCCGTTGAACTCGCGTGTTTCTCGCTTTCGACCTTTTTCCACAACAGCGCCAGACTTGTCCAATCGCACGGGTATTTCTCCATCCTGCAAAAGAGTGTCTAACTTGTTAGCTTCGCTCAATCAATTGACGGACAACGTACGAGCTGCAGTTGGTGTGAAAAATGCAGGAATGCCAGCACCAGCAGCACGAATGCGCTCCGCTAATGTTCCCTGAGGACATAGCTCAATAGCCAATTCGCCCGTCAGGTACTTCTTCTCCAACACCTTGTTATTTCCGAGGTATGATAGGATCAGGCGATCGACTTGCCCAGCGCTCGTGAGCGTTGCCAAACCGCCTTTGCCTTCAACGCCAGCATTGTTCGACACAGCAGTAAGCGAATTGAGAGAATCGCGCCCTCTCCTATTCAACGCGCCAATCAATGTATCCGCAACACCACAGAGTCCAAAGCCCGAACTCAACAGCGTTGAACCACTCTTGATATCCGCAACAGCCGCGTCCGCATCTTTAAAGAGCTTCGAGTCTCCCCGCACCGCCAATGCAGGCCTTGTTGTGCTGAATTGGCGCGCTGTGAAGCTGCTTCCCCACGTGAGGGGTCTCGCCCGTAGTCTTAGTAGCTTCGACATGATTGCTGTGATGTTTTGTCTGGCGTAGTCATGATTGCGACTTGTGATATGTTTAAAGAAGAGTATCGGGGGTAGTTTTGGTTCCGAGTGTGCGGTTATCGGGGGCAGAAGTAGAACCGGAGAGACGTCATTTTCGGCGGGAGAACTGGCACCGATGAGCTTGAGCGGGTCGGACCCTGAATACGAGAATCAGATCGGGATTCGGATGTGAGGAGGAATGGGATATGGATGAACGTGATATCGGCCGGTTGGAACGCGGTCCTTGGTGTTTTCGCGATTGTTTGAAGCCATCGGATCATAGTTGATCCCGTACAAATAAGACAATACAGGGTACCCAGGCAAAAATTATAAAGCATTTACAGTGAAGTCATCGCGACACCCACTCTGGAGCTCGACAAACCTCCAGTTCGGTACCTTGTTCTCAGTCATAGTTCGATTACATGCAGCATCACGGACAATTGTGGACCGTGGAAATCATCAAGTGAAGGTCAATTGTTGTGTTGAACAAGCAGCAATTTGGGTATTAATCTAGTCTAAAGATGCGACATCTCAAAGCAATTACAATTATTTGTTAATAGGTTCCCGATGGAAGCGATTAGTCTCCCAACCATCAATCTCATCAACATGAGTCTCACGAACAAGTTTATAACCACCAATCTTGGGAAGAATAACTGCCCAGATGAGCCAATAGAAGGCACCAGCAACCAGGATGGCGATACCGACAACGCAGTGGATGTAGTAAGGCATGCTCTTGTACTGGTTTTGGCTGGGATCGTCGGGAGCGATGAATGGTGCGATGACCAGATACATGTTGCTGAGAAGGAAGAAGACGGTGACGGGGAGGGTCGCCTTGATTGGGGGGTTCCAGTTGTACTTGGCGCCGTGAAGGTAGAGATGGACGAGGCCACCAGCGACAAAGGTGTTGACGATCGCAAGAGGATAAGAGATGAGGCTGATTGGTTAGCGACGTTGACAGACAGATTTGAGACTGATACATACTTGAGGATGAAGTTGTAGGCATCTCCAGGAGGAGGAGCGAGAATGACAATGACGCAAATGACCCAGTGCTCAAAGAGACCAGCAAGAGGAGCGTTGAAAGGTCGATTGCTAGCCCAGAGACGGGAGAAGGGCAGAATACCCTCGCGGCCGAGTTCCTGGACGAGACGACCCTGAGAGAAGATAACACTGAGGACATTTCCGAAGGCAGAGAGCGCGACAAAGACGGACATGGCGCGCTCAGCAGCAGGGCCCATGACATTGCGGAAGAGCGAAGCAGCGACGAGACGCTCAGAGGCAATGATCTCAGCCTTGGAGACGGCAGCGAAGTAGGCAATGTTGACGAGGATGTAGATGATCGAGACAGAGATGATGGCAGTAGGAGCAGCGATCTTGAGGGTTCGGACAGGGTTGCGCGTCTCGCTGAGGGCATAGTTGGCGTTGCTGTAACCGACAAAACTCCAGATGACGTTGTACAGAGCAGTGACAACACCATACGCGCTGCCGGTGGTGCCCTCAAAGGCATTGCTGAAGTTGTTGGGCTTCTCGTCTGTCTTGAGATGGCCACCAAGAGCGACAAAACCGCAGATGATCATGATAAAGACGATGAAGAGCTTAATAATACCGAGCGCATTCTGAAGACGAAGGCCCCATTTGAGAGCACATCCGTGAATAAGGAACGCAGTAGTGATGCAAGCCAGACCAATACCACGCTGGTTCCAACGATCAACCTCTGTATTCGCAGCATGCAAGATATACTCCCCAAACACGACAGAGTTACCAGAAGCCCAGCCCATAAGAATGATGTATGAAGCGTAGATACCAGTGACGAGGAACTTGGGCTTGCGGTAGATGAACTCGAGATAATTCTTCTCGCCGCCGTTCTTGGGGATGCCGGTTCCCCATTCGAGGTAGACGGCTGTACCGGCGGCGGCGATGATGGAGCCCACGACCCAGATTATGAGGGCGAGACCTGGACTGCCGAGGAGAGCGAGGATAGAGCCTGGTGTGGCGAAGATACCGGTTCCAATGACACGGTTGAAGATGAGCATAGAGGCGCTCAGAACACCGATCTGGCGCTTGTTTTCGGCGGCGACATGAAGACGGCCTGTAAAGTTAGCAACACCCTCATGAACCGTTGTCATTGTAGACTTACCCTCTTCACTGTCTGAACCGACATAGTTAGTCTTGTTCGCCTTGGGCTCAAGACCCTTGAGATCATCGTTACTCATGATCAACACAATTCTTCAAAAACAAAGACCCAATCTGATGAACCATCTCCAACAACGCGGCTCCCCATCCCCTTTAATACCACCTCCCTCCCCCATAACTTAAACCCCAGGCAAAGGCAAAAAATTACAAAAAGCTTGGGTGATCCACCCAAAAGTCTAGAAGGCCGCCAGAACGGCACGATCCTTGAATCGTGCCAGTCGGTGAGCCACCAATCATGACCGGGCTGTGAATGGGGTGAAGCTCTGGGTGGGCAGCTAATGTGTCATGAAAATATCTGCTTGGTGTTTTTAGAGTGACTAGGACGATGACGCGATCTGAGGTGATCGCACGCTTATTTCCATCCAGCCAATGGGGTGTGGGTGAGATGCGTAGTTGGTCCACTTTGGGCATGGGTGTGAAAAAGTCTCCCCGGGTGAGGGCCGCTTGTATATGGATCCAGACTCGTGGGACTGCGGCTTGTTGAGGCTCAGTTTAGGTGTTTGTTTTAACGACCTTCCAGTTTCAGCTGTGGATATTTGTGTGTGAGGTATACGATCGGAAGGCCGGGTGAGCCTGTATCAGGGAACAGTTGCATGCGATGGAAGTGGTTGCTTGTCAAGAAAATTACATCCCACGCTCATCCCGCCAACTGTAACAGGGAGCACCGCCTCGTGTGACTCCCCGAGGCATTGCGTGATGAACACACATACTTCCAAAGACAGTTAAGGAGTAATAATAAACTCAATCCCTTTCAGCCTGTAAGGCCGTACTCCCCGAGGATCCCTGCTTCAGCTTAGGCTTGACACACGGGAGCTACGAATATCACCATCGTTGTCTCAGACCACGTCAAGTAAGCTCACCTGCCTGATCTACAATAGCTTGAACAAAAGTTCAAGAACGTTTTTTTGTTATTTCTTGGCTGTGTAGTGAATTGCTGAACTATTGGTTTGTTTGTGTTGAAGCTAACTTGTTGTTGGGTGCTGGCCGATGACGTGCCCGGGCCAAGGGATTGTCCCTTAACTTGGTATTTATGCTCGCTTTTGCACGCTTTGAACCGGGTTTCATGTGAATTTTCGCCTGAAGGATGAATAATTTTAAATATTAACTGCTTATTCTGTGATTGTTGCCCGTGAATGTTGTTTGCCAAGATGATCTGGAACTCAGATCATAGATACGATCATTTGCAATTCAGCCACCAAATAGAGCCATCGCCAAAGAAGGAATACGCCGACCATAGATTGAGAATCGCACGGTCAGTAGTTGGGTAGAGTAAGACTTATATGATCTCGTGTCCAGTATCTCCCCACTGAGGAGTACGATCGGGAACGACACTACTGTATCCTGGGCAATGCGGGTGGCGTTAGTTTGTCTGGCGGCTATTTACCTGGCATGATCTCCCGGCTACTGCATCCGATGGCGTTTAGGGTGCTTCTTTACTAGCGGAGTGCTTTTGTAATTCCTTTTCGCTGAGCGCTTACATGTGTGTATAAGTCGCTTGGCCTTACCCTGCAGCAGAGGTTTATTTTCACGTACCGGAGAACCCATTCATGTGCTTTTGAGTTGTAGAGTTATATAAATATCCGAAAGAATTATTACTGGCTTATTGTGAGATTATGACCACGTTTATTGTGAAAGGCTCTGGGGTTCGTGGTGTGCCGTGTGGAATATTGCTCTTAGCTGTCTGTCCACTGCACTCAAGCAGATGCACAATAACGCTCAATTTGCTCATCGTAGATCTTTGTGCTGATTTACGTTATCATCATTAAAATCCTCTCGTTATTCTGCTTTCCAATATCCTTAATCGATATTAGGCGTAATTTCTGTAGTACTTGATCGCCTTAGAATCTCCGTGTCAACTTTTTAGCTTTAGCACACGACCTCACGATCCTTCCTTTGGTTTACACCCAACTCAATGAAGCAGCTATGCTCCTCGAGGAGCACTGAAGGCTCTTACATGCTAGTCAGTATTCATTTCAGAAACCGATAAAAGCCTAAGAACCCATGAGTGGAGTGCTTGGTGGCTTGGCCCTTGAGAAGCTGAGAACAAAACTGAGCCAAGAGATAGCCTGCACCGAGGACAAATAAACCTATTAACTCTATAAGTTGGCTGAAACAAGGGCTGCTAGGATTCTCAGAGCGACTGGCCTATAAGTGACCTTTTGTTGGTATTGTGGACATGATACCAAGAGACAAAGAGCTTATCATGAGCCATGACCACATCCTTTCGAGTCACACCTGCATATGCAGATGCAGTGTTCCAAAATTTTCAGTCACGCTAATTTAACGTTATAGAAGCTTATTCTAAGGATGAAATGCAGTTGGAAAAGTCCAATTGACTTTTGACTGAGATGAAGCTGGCTCAGACGTTTGGCGGGACACATGAAAGCCATCATGACACATGAGCAAGAGCTCAATGGCTAGGATTATAACAACAGCACATCTAAAGATCTCATGTCCTGGTACAGTTAAGATCAATGTAGGGTTCTTGCATATGGGACTGCTTTGCTGCACATTGGAAAGATACCGGATGAGAAAAAGTGTGATGGTCTGTTGTTGCTTGGTCTCATGATATGAGCGTAAGCCACCACCCGTTGCGGGCAGCACAACAGCAGACATATCGCTCACTTGCGATGAATCAGTAACTAGGAGGTTGGCGAAGAGGTTCTTACTATCGTTGCACACTCAGAAGTGTTTGCGCCTTGGTTCCTGAAGCTTTGTGTGCGTGCCGAGCGTGCCGAGCATGCCGAAACATACTATAGACTCATCAATTGATCGCTATGCGTCGTATCATGTCAGTTGTTTACACATGCAACATTCGCTAAGTGTCAGCTACAGAACTGCCAATAATAACAGGCAACCTTGCGAGTTGTCAATTGATAGGAATAGTGTGCTCTTGACGATGACGGCATAGTCATGACAAGCGGCATGGCCCGTAGTGGTTCTAATTAGATGCCGATCTCTTCAACGGTCGGTGAATCAGTCACACGAGCAATTTCTCGGCATAGACGACAACATCCGGATCAGCTCTTTCACCTTGCAAACTCTGTTCATGTCTTTATCTGCAGCCGCATCGATTGCCGATAGACAGTCAGCAAACGTGGTGGCTGATTGTGGCGTCACAGCCCCATATCAACGCGTTGCCGGTCAACGCGCCCACGCTCAGCTCAACTTGCGACCAGCATCTAACCAACTACAGTGACGCAATCCCACAGCCGCTGAACACAACTCAACTCAACGCGATCAATCGCAAAGTCATCGCGACTATCGTGGTTTTCGCTGCAGAGTCATGGTATCACCCAACAAAGGTATTTCTCCTCTTTGCATTTCGTTTCGTCTGCTCACAATCCAGATCCCTACGACTTTCCAGCTTCCCCGTTAAGAACCCGAGACGCCATGACTGCAGAGAGCCCTTCCAAGGAAGATGGTTTGGCCCATCGCGAGAAGCCCGACACTACCAAGGCTTCTCCTGCTTTGAGAACCGGCACTCCTCGTGGAAATACTCCTCGGGGCGCAACCCCACGAACTTCATCCCGAGTTGGCACACCCAAGGCTGGCACTCCGCGCGGGACCCCCAAAGTCAGCACCCCTAAGACAGAAACCCCCGCGAAGAAATCTACAGCCGTCGTCTCCGATTACCCTGCCGAACCCGCCGATAAAAACCCTGAGGAGAACGGCGACAAGCTCAATGGCGACGAAGTGAACGGTGTCGAGGTCAACGGCGATGCGCCAAAACCCGCCAATCCCGGTTTTAAGGAAGATGTGGCCATTGACGAGTTCATTGAGCATCGTGTCGACCCCGACAACTCGACCGTCGACATCAAAGTCAAGTGGGAAGGTGGCGAAACCACCTGGGAGTCAGAATGGAGTCTGCAAGAGCAGGTCCCCACGCTCGTCTACAAGTACTGGGAGAAGAAAGGAGGCCGAGAGGAGGCGACCCAGCTGGACGTCTACCACGTCTTCAAGATCCTCAAGTGCATCCCCGCCGCTGGCAGGAAGAAGACCAGCTACGAAGTCCAGTGGGTCGGCTACAAGCAAAACGACTCTACCTGGGAGAACGAGGAGAAGCTGCGATTGATCGCACCGGGCGAGCTGGAGAAGTTTGAGGCTAAGCAGTTGGCTAGCGGCGCTTCTGCTGAGAAGCGCAAGACTGTACGCGGACCTGGACGACCTCGCAAGAAGCCGCGATACGACGACTGAGGGACAATTGGGGGAGGGTGGAGGCGAAGAGGGTGAAGCAATTGAAGCGATTGTGGACTATTTACACTTTGACAAGGCGCACGCTTCGGCGAAGACAGCCAAAAGGACATGTAGAGAGTATCTGGGCGCACACGATGGATATGTATTTACTGGAACTAACAACACATTAATCAGCCCTCGTGTCCTCCTCCTTGAGCAATGGGTAATGTCCGTGATCCTCCTTGAACGACATGAGCGAAAATTGCGCAATCACAAAAACCCAGTATAGGTTGTAGGCCAGCACAGATCCATACGTAGCGGAATTGTTCCACCCGACCACAGCATTCAGAATAGCCCAGCCTCCACCGCCGTTGAGCTGAGGATTGCAGCACTGGGTTGTTAGTTGGGTCTCGCAAGGCTGAGGAGGCTACTCACGTTGACGTGCCAGATACTCCGGTCGATATCGTATGATCCAGGACCATCTCCGAGTTCCGCGGCATCGCCGCCGACAACCTTGTTCCACTGCTGTTGCTCAAAGAGCCAGATTGCGCGGGAGAAGAGACCTGCTGCGACGAGGTAGAGAAGACATGTTGAGGCGACGAGGAAATATTGCAGCTTCGCAGATGAACCGCCCCTGAGATGTTAGACATGCTCATCAATTGATCGACTGGCTTACCGGTAGAGGGCATATCCGACAAGGCCGCCCAGCATCAATCCCATGAGGACGGGGAGAGGAACGGCAGAAGCGGGTGCAGAGAATGAGACACCAGCGACGAAAACGATGCCCTCGATACCTTCACGAAGAACAGTGATGAACGGCAACACAAACATGGCGTACTTCTCAAAGAGATTGACCAACCACGCTCGCTTTCCTTGCGTCGTTACTGGTGTCTCAATCGCCTTTGCCAATTTCGCCCTCCATTTATCCTCCATCTTACCAACACGCAACAACGCACCGCCCATGATGGTGATGATAATCGCCGAAATGAGCGAAAACACTCCTTCGTAGTAATACTCATGATCAGCCCAGGTATCATTACCAAGAATATAAAATATCCCGATAATTACACCAGAACCGATTAGACATAAGGCAAGACCCAAAACCGTTCCAAGCCAGACCTAAAAAACTCAGCCGTTGTACTCTAAATTGACTCAGTTTAAATGTGTACCTGTGTGCGCAACGTTTTATAAATACCAGCATCGCGCTGAGATCCATCGAGCGTCTGTTTCAGAAAGGCCAGGAGCACCGAGACGATGATAGCGGTCTCGAGGGTCTCACGGAAGACGACGACGAACACGGGCACGGAGAATAGATCGAGCATTTTTGATGATGTTTTTGACGATGAAGGATCAGAAAGATCAGATAACAGAATTTCCGATAACCGCTCGCCAAGCTTGTCTCTGCCTCGGCCGTGTTGAGACTAGAGGGTCACACGATGTCCACAATTGATCGTATGACCCGTCGAATCAAACGAGGCTAAGAAAATTCTGTCCAAAGAGAAGCCCTAAATCTTAAATAACCGCGCATAACATGACATTTTTCTCTTTGCGTCCGACGTCGGATTATCTGATTGATAAGATCCACTTTCCCCCAATCCCTCCTCCAACAACCATCCAGGTCCCTTGTCAACATGAGGATCTTGCAGTTGGCTTTGTTGCCGGCGGCTCTGGCTGCGACGGTGTCTTATGACTTTTCTATCGATTGGGTTCGAGCGAATCCAGATGGTGCGTTTGAGAGGCCCACGATAGGGATTAATGGGGCGTGGCCGATACCGAGGATTGAGGCGAGTGTTGGGGATACGGTTTTGGTAAATGCGAGGAATAATCTGGGGAATCAGTCGACGAGTTTGCATTTTCATGGGCTTTTTATGAATGGGTCGAATCATATGGATGGGCCGTCGCAGGTTACGCAGTGTCCCATTCAGCCTGGGGAGTCGTTTCTCTACAACTTTACGGTATGTTTCTTATCTTTGTACTGAGGATGTACTAAGTTTGAAGATTACTCAACCGGGCACATATTGGTATCACTCGCATACTGAGAGTCAATATCCCGATGGTCTTCGAGGACCTCTTATCATTCACGATCAAAAGTCACCTTTCAAAGGAAAATACGATGAAGAACTTGTCATGACCATCTCAGATTGGTATCACGATCAGATGCAGACGTTGATTCCTGAGTTTATGAGAAAAGGAAATCCGACTGGTGCAGAGCCTGTCCCTCAAGCAGCTCTCATGAATGAAACTCAGGATCTCAAAGTACCCGTTCAAACCGGCAAGACGTACTTTTTAAGGTTGGCGAATATTGGTGCCTTTGCGGGACAGTATTTCTGGATTGAGGGTCATAACATGACGATAGTGGAGGTTGATGGCGCATACACGAAGCCGGCTCCAGCAAATATGGTTTATTTGTCTGCTGGTCAACGATGCAGTGTGTTAGTCACAACGAAGAAGGATTCATCTACCAACTTTCCTATTGTTGCGAGCATGGATACTGTAAGTTTGCCGTTCTTTGATTTACACAGCTGACCGTTTAGGATCTCTTTGACGTCCTCCCCGATGATCTCAACTGGAATGTGACAGGGTGGCTTGTATACGATGAAGAAAAGCCTCTGCCCAACCCATCCGTGGTCTACGACTTTGATCCTTACGATGATATGGATCTTGTGCCTTATGATGAAATGGCTCGCCTCCCTGAGCCCAGCAGAAGTATCGAGTTGGATGTTATCATGGATAACCTTCGAGACGGTGCAAACTACGCCTTCTTCAACAACATCACCTACCGAGCTCCCAAGGTTCCGACACTCTACACTGCATTGACGAGTGGAAAGCAGGCGACGAACCCTCAGATCTATGGAACGTATACGCATAGTTTTGTGTTGGAGAGGGATGAGATTGTGCAGTTGGTTATTAACAATCACGATGATGGACGGCATCCGTTTCACTTGCATGGCCATCACTTTCAGGTGTTGTATCGAAGTGATGATGACGCTGGTGACTTTGATGGATCGGTGGAGTTTGCGGAGACGCCGATGAGACGAGATACAGTTGTCGTGAACGGAAATGGCAATGCGGTGCTAAGGTTCAAGGCTGATAACCCAGGTATGTCTCCCGAACGAGTGTTGAACAAAACTGATCGTCAGGTGTCTGGCTTTTCCACTGCCACATCGAATGGCACGTCACGTCCGGGCTGATCGCGACATTCGTTGAAGATCCTCTCGCCCTACAAGCTTCCCTAAAGCTCCCCCAGGACCATCTCGACGCATGCAAAGCCGGCAACATTCCCACCGTCGGTAACGCAGCAGGAAACACTGATCTCCTCGACCTCACGGGCGAAAACGTCCCCCCACCACGTCTTCCAGAAGGGTACGTTCCCCATTCCCTTGAGGGACACCACTAACAGTCACAGCTTCACGCTCAAAGGCATCCTCGCATTCGCATTCAGTACATTCATGGGTATTTTCGGTATATACACAGTCGCTTCCTACGGGATGAAGAAGGACGGAAAGACTCCCGAGACAGCACCTCTCCTTGCAGAAGAGGAGCCACAACAACATTAGTCGCAGAAGAGAGCCGCAACATTAGATTAGACAATAGATCGCTACCAACGCCTCACACCCTCCGCGATAGTTTATTTCTGTTTAGGAGGAGCAGCTGGATACTTTGAGACTTCCCTCAAATGATCTGGCGTGCCGAGTGCTTCCATTTGTCCACCACGCTCCTTGAATGCGACTTTGCGACCGCAGTTCTTGCAGAAATGGCTAATGTTTGGCGCACAGTGGCAGGCGTACGGGAAAATAACACCAAAAAGAGTTGTGAAGAAAAGAGCGGTTGCGTAAATACTACGTCTCATTAGATACCTCATCCGTGACAAATCGGGGGGTAAACGCACTGTGTCGCTGAAGAAGCAGACTTCTTAACCTTTGTCTCCGCGCGACGCTGACAAAACGGACAATCCATCATATCAGCCTGATCAGCCAGCAAATGCAACGGCGTGACAGTTTCTCCAGGAGGAACCTGCTGCTGCGCTGGGACGACCATGGACTGATGTCCCGCGTACTGCTGCTGCGCAAGAGCAGGGTGCTGTAGAATCGGGGGCGATTGTGTACCATCCCAGTTTAGTGTACTTTCCGGCGCGGGAGAGACAGTCGAGACGGGACGATATTCGCTTGCGGGGGGAGGACTCATTTGCGCTGGGCTGGTTTGATCGGTAACGACTTCGGGGAGGTTTTCATCGTCGACTTTGGGTTGCCTTTTGCACTGTCAGCGTCTCGTGGAAGTTTGGGGGGGGGGGGGGAGTGTAGTGTAGCGTACTCAATTGCGATTTTCTCGTTGCGGGGAGATTCAGCGTTTGCAGTGTATTTTGGAGGCGAGATAACATCTGCGTTTGTTGTTTCTGGCGATACGGTCGACATTTTGACGGATGAGGCTGTGGTAAATTGAGGCAGTGAAGAGTCTAAGATGAGATTTGGGATTGAATTAAAAAGATGAGATAGCTCGCATTCAAAGAGTCCGAGGGAAGATTAAACAAAATACCTTATGGTACGTAAGCTGGGAGACCCTGGTTCTTAGCTTGATCCTTTGGAGGCGCTTTCGTTTCAGCTGCTGATCCCCGCCACTTTGATCTTTAAATGACCGAAAAATATTTAATTAGCTCTGATCTTCTGCTGCAGTTTCCATTTTGGCTACTTCTTGATCAGCATTGATTCGTGGCTTTGGGCAGAGAATTGGGAATCTTGCACCGAAAGTGCCAAGTTTTGGAGACATCGCGAGCCAAAAAAGGTCTGGCCCGCCGCTGGATTGGCGATTGGTGGTTTGTTACAGGGTTGTCGGAGGCTTAGTGCTTATCCTGCAGGGATGATCACTGAGCTAGCGGAATCCCGTATCCGTCGGATGTTATCGATAAGCTGAGTTCTTAATTGACTTTCAACGAAACGTTGGATGTTCACTTTATGGTTGGACTGAGATCATTGTATCTATCTCGAACATACTCGATTGCTTCTACATAGAAACATAATCTCAATAACTCTTGACGCTGTAGATTAGTAAGAATTCGGGTGTACGACCACGCTGGAATCAACATCGGCTGGCTTGGGGCTCTTACATGTAGCTTTCAGCTTTAAGGTAGGCTGTGGCCTTCTCGACCAACAGCATCCATCGGTGGCCACATATATCCTATTATTATTGGGGCAGTTTCAGCCTCTTGTGTAACGCGCAAGAGAAACCTGACCAAAGAAAGTCGAGGACAGTCATGCAGTTGGACGTATGTTTCTTGAGAATGTGACTCTCGAGGGATGAGAACCCCCGGGTAGAAAGAAAAAGCACCGCAAAGAGCAACCAAGTTTGCGAGAAGCTTTCACATGTATTATTGTCTCTCAGATTCAATTTCTACCGACCAGTACTACAAAGGAGCCTTAAATACAAAAGGCCCCCAGTTAGGCTCAGGATGCGGATTTCTTCAAGATTCTCATTATTATACAGATATTTGCATCATGGATGAAACTACGCGTCTGGAGTTGAAAAGCCTCATTTCAGCAACTGGATCGCGGGTACCTGGAAATGCCTCACTCCTACATTCCGCTGGTGTTAGAGAGTCACTTCGACATTCTTCGCCGTCCTGGAACCGGAGAGTAGGCTTGGCTGTGCTCCTTCTTCTCATTCCTATCACATATTCAGGTAAGTTTCAAGAGTCAGAGAAGCGCATACGCTCACTAGGCAATAGTAATACTTACCATGATGGCTTACCTGTACGGAAAGAAACAGAGCTCATTCGGCGACACGGTACTAGAAGTTCTAAGCATTGCTTCCACCTTATGGCCAATTCTGTTCGCTGCTGTCATGGGGCCATTACTCAAATCTATTGCGCTCTTCCGTGCTGAAAGAGGATCGAGGCTAGGCTCCCTAGAGTTCCTCTTGACCAGCCAGACCACGGCATCTGCCCTGAAGAACATTCTTGCAATGGGATGGATTGGCAGTTGGGCCATTGGTGTCATTGTGATATGGTCCCTGAGTCCTTTAGGAGGTCAAGCCGCGCTACGCTCATTGGGTCTCCAGCAAAATCCTATTTCCACAAAGACGCCAGCAACATACTACCTGGGGAATAACAGAAGCCTGGTTCAACTGTACTATCGCACTGGAGCGGGTGTTTTCCAGGGAGTAGTTGACGAACGATATCTCATAACTGACATGAGAACCGTTCTCTCTGCCTCTTTTTTGACACAGGATGTCCGAGTCTCTCATGCCAACACAAGTAGCCCACGCTACAATGAAACGGTAACTGGCCTTGGAGGAAAGTGGGAAGCATCTCGCAAAGGACGTATGGATCTATGGGGAAACATTCGGATTCCTTTTCTGGAACTCTTACCAGGATACGACAGCGATGACCCAAATGCCTGGATATCTGTCCCCGAAGATGAAGTCGTTCCTTACGCATCTCTCATTGGACTTCCCATTAGAGGTGGATCATTTGAAGGACCAGGAAACTCAACCATGACAGTTCATTTCCATTACCAGACTCTGTCGTGCGGAGAAGCGTTCAACGGGAGTGAATGGGTCAGAAACGGTTCCAAGGCATTATGGTTGCACAACACCAGTTCCAGTATCCCCTTAAGTCTACAATTCAAGGGTGAAGCAGAATTGCTGGTGAGATTTTCGAGAACGGGATACCCCAATATTTGGTTCGACTTCCTTAATAGTTCGGCAATAGCGGAGCACTTCGCGTCATCCGAACTGGAACCACAGTCAAAAATGCAGCTTGTGATGGGAGGCGAATGCAGCTATGCTACAGCCACTAAAGGTGTAAAGAGACCTACGCCCATTTTAAGGATTTGCGATGTTAGCACCTCGTATATCGAAATGGAAGTGGGTTGCAGTAGAACCACAATCGATTCCGACCTTGCATGCCTGGCCAAACGGGCTAGAGACACACCATCATACCCTGTCAAAGGTAACTTGACAGCCCTTTCAAGCTCCAGGTTATCTCGGGGAGTTCTGTCAGAGCTACCATTCATAGGCGCAAGCCAACATGCTCACAAACCCAGCATCCTAGAGCTGTATCTGAGGGATCCCTGGTGGATCTTCCAGCGTAGCGGAGGAGCATACATAGATGATCCCTTTGGCACGCAGAAGACAGACATGGATGATCCCTATGGCAGGGAGAAGCTTGGATGCTTCGCGCCAGTTCCACCAGAGGTGATCGAGGGGAGACTCGCGACTGCCCTCAACACTATTATTATGTCAAGTTATGAAGTAAATGTGTTGACTGGTGGCAAGGGAGCGGCTTCTGCCAATGCGGCAGTGCCATGGCAGAATACTACAGCAACATGGACGGAATTCGACAAGGATATATACAAGCTGCACAAGCCGTGGTTCATCACGACTAGTATGTCGACGGCAATACTGCTCATTTGCGCAATTGCCAACATCGTCATCCGTCAACGCATCAGAGCTCCGGACTTTCTGGATAGCTTGGCTGGTTTGACGAGAGACTCTCCATTTATAGATGTACCTCAAGACGGAAGTGCAAAGAGTGGCTCAGATCGCTTGGAAACGATCAAGAATGTCAAGGTTCGGATTTCTGATGTCAATCCGGATGAGGAGGTTGGAAAGATTGCGTTGACGACTGAACTAAAGGGCCCAAAGCTGAGATGGGAGCGGATCTATGCTTAGTTTCGCGTGCCTACCTCAATTCTACGATAACCCTGGAAGAGCTTGTTGAGTGGAAATAGTGTTTGGGAACCCACCTAAGGACTGTGTGGCTCTTCGATACTATTGACGGCACTGAAGACTTGTTGAATATGTAGGCGTGTTGCTCATGAGTGAGATGTATACCTGGAAGCCTATAATGACCACACACAGCTTAGAAATATAGGCAAGATAGCGAAGGTTTTGGCCCCCTACTAAACTGATATTGAGATTTATTGCCAAGCAAACCATGCCTTGCACGGTCAGTATGTCCATGACCAAATTTCCTGGCTAAAACAACAAGATTAGTGAGACATGCATGCGGCCCGCTTCATCCGCCTGCAAATTTTCCCGGAAAAAGCTACCGACAGCTTCGAATCGCTGAAATTCTTTGCTTATTGGAGCCCGCTCGAATGTGCGACTTACATTGCATTCACAACATGTCTGTTGCTCCAGAAGAGGCAGCTCAGTCGTAACGGAGCCTTGGTGCGTGCGACAAGAGAGAAGAGGTAAGGGGAGTAGCCCAATGGCATTGCTTCTAGATGGACTTCACATGAAGAGGCGAAAGCACATGCTGCAGACTCAAGTCAACTCCGGGTTTGACCCTACCCCCGTAGACCAGCTGCAGGCTTTGACCTTGATCGGAAAACAACTACCACCCAATCACCTCAAGATCAGTAGATGCAAAACACTTTCAGCCCCTATTCACCGAGGAGGGGCTTCGACGCACGAACGCGGGGTTGTGAGACATGATAGACTTGCCGATGGGAATTGACGAATAATTTGACAGCACATCATTGTGTTACACAAGCAATTGCTTCTGATGTTGCCAAGAGAGGGGCAATGGACCGATTGAAGTCTGTAAATGGAGAGTAAAGGGGAATGAGTGAACAGACACTGTCAACTTTGGAAAAGAAGACTAGAGGGCGAGAGCAGGCTCGATGTGTATAAATCCCCCGGCTCTATCGACAGATACCCAAGCTTATCTTCATCAACCACTTCACCTCAACACCTTACTCAAGAAACCATCATCATGCCTTCTGGTCTTCCCACTGCCCCCGATACTGAGATCGGCTTCCAGCCACCTCCTCCCTCCAAGGGCCCCCTCGACAAGATCCGCAAAGGTCTTGTCGGTATCATCCCCTTGCCTGAAATTGGCGAGAAACCCGTCATCTACAACCCCGTCATCATCGTTCTCACTGGCTACCTTGAGACCGTCAAGCCAGGTGCTCTTGATGAAGCTGTTCACTCTGCCTACCAGCAGATCCCCAAGTTCATGGACAAGCTGAACATCAGCGATGCCAGATCGTTCCTAGACTTTGCCAACGATCTGCTTAAATGGGTCCCTCATGAGAACTATGAGGGAAAGGATATCTACGATATTCTTTGCATGTTCTACTTTATCATCGACCAGCCTCCTCTGGCGAACCTTCAGACTTCCATCTCGCCTGATCAGGTTGGTCAGCCGCTCACCTGGCTCTCTTCATGGATAGTGGTATATGCGCAGCTTATCGGGCTGTTCATGGACTCCCCAGCCTCACTCACGAAAGAGTCTCTTGAGAGTTTCAGTCAAAAGAACTCTCCCAAGTACAACTATGACGAAGCTTTGATCCCAGAGGGTGGTTTCCGTACCTTCAATCAGTTCTTCTCACGCCATCTCAAGCCAGGCATGCGACCCATTGCAGAGCCAAAGAATGACCGTGTCATTGTTTACCCAGCTGACTGCACGTATGACAATTCGGTCGCCAACCAGAACATTGTCAACATTGAGTCTGATGGTGTGATTATGATCAAGAACCTTCCCTGGACTATCTCCTCGCTCCTTCAGGGAAGTGAGTATGCGGATGAGTTCCATGGCGGTGTCTGGATGCATGCCTTCCTCAACACTTTCAACTATCATCGTCAACATGCTCCTGTTGCTGGTGAGGTGCTTGAGGCTAAGAACATCCAGGGTGCGGCATACATGGAGGTTAACTCCAAGTGTGAGCCCATGCGTGTTATGTGCGGCCCAGACGCTCCCGACACTCCCGGGTATCAGTTCTTGCAGACCCGCGGCATGATCATCATCGACAACCCCGTTCTGGGCAAGGTTGCTGTGCTTCCCATTGGTATGGCACAAGTGTCATCCGTCAAGATAACCATTCAGAAGGGTGATAAAGTGCAGAAGGGACAGGAGATTTCGTACTTCCAGTTTGGAGGTTCGGATGTCATTTGTGTGTTCCAGCCCAAGGCGGGGTTGAGGGTTGAGGATTTCGTTGCTTCGTCGAACAACACGTATTCCAAGTACGGTACTATCTTGGCACGAGCCCCTCAAAAGTAAGCAGACATTTATCTCGTTGAGTTAGAATGCTCCTACGATTTAGATCATAGCTATCTAGCCAAATAAACGTCACTGGCATTAACCTTGCTGTAATCGTACCATGTTGGGAATACCTGAAATGAGGCCTGCTCTTCTGAGACATACATCAATTATGGCCTGTTAAAGCCCAAGGGCAGTGTTTAATCACCCCTCAACAAGTTTTGACTGCAGGAGTATTCCAGTACAGTCAAGAAATTCTCAGCACATTATTGGGCATCTGGTTGTGATTTCTCGTCCCCACGCAAACCACGGCAGATGTCTCTGCACCCCCGCACTCTTGCATCTTGCAAGACCTGAATTACCTCAAAAAGGAAACTCTTGCGCTCCAGACCGACTGTTTCTGTGATCTTTACCTGAAAAGAGTTCTTGTGGCTAGCTGAAGACCACTAGTCTCCTGCAACGGAGTGGGTTGTCTTGGATGACGAATTCAACAGCTGCGATAGGCGGTTTGGCCGTGTATCAACTGATATATCAAAATGTTGAGGTCAGAGCGTGAGGTCCCGAACAATTATTTATACAGAGAAGTTCCTTCAGTGAGAAACCACATTTCTCATCGATTCATTCTATTCATCATCACTTCTTCACCATGGCCGATCCGTCCCACTTCGCTGATCCTTTTTGGGAACCCCTGGATCAGATCCCTGTTGAACTCGGCACTCAGCCCCAAATCAGCCCCTTCAAACCCGCCAATCTTCTTCTATCCTCAACCTCGTCTTCCTGGAAGACTACCCCCGTCGGAATTGACTTTGCCGTCGGAGGTCTTGGTACCATTGCTGCCAAAGCTGATTCTCCCAAAGAATGTGTCACATTTACCATTCGCCCCGAAAAGCGAAAGGAACAGCCAACGCTCAAGCTGGAAATCACCAAGACTGACTGCGTCCTGTCAAAGAAGGATAAAGATGCTGACAAGTTTGTCGCGTATAAAGAAAAGCTTACTTTTAAGCCTGGCGAAGATAGGAGCAAGGCCTATGACCTTGTCACGTTTCCGAAAGGAAAAGCTTCGGCTTTGCTTGACACGTTGACTAAGAAGGCGACTTATTGGATCTCGGTTGACAGAAGCAACGCTCGCATTCGGTATGGCCAATCTCTGGTAAACAATTCCATGACTTTCATGGAGATTCAATTTAAGAAAGAGGAGGTGAAGGAGGGGGAGAAGGATAAGGAGAAGGAGAAGGATTTCTGGATGGATCATCTTGTCTCTACTGAAGTTGAGCAAGATGGTTCTCCAATTTCCAGCAAAGACATCAAGTACAAGCGGCACCCTGTCACAGTTGATCTCCCGCCTGTGGTCATCCCCCAGTCGGAGATGACGCTTGACATACTGGAGAAAATGACTGCCATGACGTTTGCCAATCTGCCCCAGGCTTGTCAGAAGCTTTACCATAACATCTCTGGGGCCAAGATCACAGCTAGACCGGAAAAATTTAAGGACCTGCCTGAAGCCATTGATGAGAGCTGCAGGGATGAGAATAAGTACTGTGGCGACATCCTTAAGAGAAAGAACATCTTTGGAGATAAGCTGGAGACCTATCTTCGCATAACAGTCGGTGATAATCTGGTATGTTCTTCCTCAACGGACCGATTCGCGGCTAACACCAACAGGCTGATTCTCCTGGCATTCCCTACGTCATGGAAATCTGGCCCCCGAAACACAAGTCACCCATTCATCAGCACGGCGAGGCCTCAGCAGTCATCAGAGTCCTCTCTGGCAAGATCCAAGTATCTTGGTTTGACAAAGTTGAAGAGGGAAGTCCATCACAGTTGATTGGCAACCCAGTGATTCTTGAGGAAGGTCAGGTTACTTGGTTGAGCAAGAACCAGTATCAGGTCCATCAACTGGAGAACACCTCGGACAAGGTTTGCATCACTCTTCAGTGCTATCAGTTTGAAAAAGATGACAATGTTCATGATGAGGCGTTTTATTGGAAGGATGAGGAGGGGCATAGGAGGAAGTTTATTCCAAACAGTGATAGTGCCTATGGGCTGTTCGTGCAGAAGGTTCACGAGGAGTGGAAGAAATCACACCCAGCTTAGAATTCTATAGTATAACCGTGTTCGCTATCTGCGTTACCGACTACAGTCTCCGTCCTCCCTGCTCCATCAAGATTCGTCGGTGCCTGCCATCACCACAGCGCCCATTGTGCTTCTTCACTAAATAATTCTGTTGCGGAAAGTCTGGAAAGAATCATCGCCGCGACTCGTTATATGTTGCAGAGCAGCCGTATGGCAGGCGAGTAAAGTATTGGTCTGAGTGGCAGCCAAAGGGTTGAGTGTAAATTTCTTCTTGTCTGCTTCACTCGCGTTCCAAGTCAAAGTCAGGTCAAAGCGGGCATAGACGCGATAGTTGCCCCCGTCCACCTTCTTCAAGAGATAGTCAGAGAAATAGGCGCGGGAGGTTCCCTGATCATTTCCCAGCTGAGTCTTCATATTAACCAGTCCGTCAGGACAATCTTTGTATAGAGCTTTCTCCGTGTTGGATGTCGGGGTTTTCCCCATCAAAACGCTCGGAGGGTCCAGGATGGCTGTTATCTTCAGAGCGTCTGAGTGCGCGTATTCATACGTGTCACCAAACCAGCCCTTGGTGAGGCCAGAGTCAACTCCCCAACAGGTATTCCAGTTTGATGCTCCAGCGCCACTGGCGAAGTCTCTGACCTCTCCCGCGGCGTCTACCAGCTCGTATGCAGGAGTCGATGCTTTGTTGACCAATTTACCGGTCTTGGCAACATTGTCAACGACGAGCTGTCGAGTGATGAATTGAAGCCAGTAGAAGTCGTTGTACTTTGCATCGTCCTGGAGAACTAGGGCGAAGCCGCCAAAGTTGTCGGTGGTCGTCGTGATCTTGCTTGCCAAGACGGCAGTACCAGTTCCATCAATGCCAGTCAGTCGAGCATTGATTGCATTTTCTGTTGGAAGTGGATTCGAGACATTCTGAGCGACAAGTTCCGCGAGCTTGGCTCCGTAAAGATCTGTCTGATCAAGACCTGTATGTCGGGCCATGACTATTTCGTGATTATATGTAGAGGTAATTTGGATGGCAAGTGGATACGCTGAAGGTGCGCAATTGTAGATTGACTGCTTTGGTTTTGACAAAGAAGAGCGAAGTCTCAGGAGCTAAGTCTCTATTTAACTTTCCTTGAATGAAAAGTGAAGGCATGTGATTATATGCAGTTACATTTCTTCAGCTATGCAGCTTCACCGCCACCATTCGATAGTTGTCAGAGCTGAAAGCTGAGTAACCAATAATCAACGTAAAAAACGGTTAAAATGCCACTCTGGGGCTTACTTCAGCGGGGAAGGCGTATCACGAGAGCCCTCTAATCTCCCAAAGGATCGAAGCCAGGTCACATTCGTAACAATATTTACATAAGCGGTGTTCCCAATATGATCGATAACATTGAGATATCGTTTGACTCTTCTAAGTTTGCTTGAGGGTGTAAGAAACTCTGTGCGTGATTTTTTTCCATTACAGTGAGCAGAGTAAGCGGTATCATAAGAGTGTTGAGAGAGGCAGTCCAGCTGACCCATTGAATTTATGTGGTTAAGAAAAGGGCTGACACAGTGTTCCAACCATGCCAGAAGAGGAATCTTCTTTCACAGTGGTTGTGCTCATATCACCATGCTCTATGGAGTTCTATTACTCGGACTGAAACGGAATCATCTGGACATTTGCCAAATTATCTATATAGTAATCAATTTGCCAGAATGTGTGCGTTAAACAGCTCAAGCCAAGGTCCTTGTGAGGATTGTGCAAGTATTCTGATTGAATTGCACGTGAAACCTAACTGAATTGCTACATAACCTTGAAACTTGATGTTGGCAGCTCATTCCTACTGAGCTGCCAAGGTTGTACTTTCAGGTGAGGAGTTATTGATGATGGTGTCGATGATCTCAGGATGAAAAGTGTACCGAACCTCCCCGTCCTGCCCGGGCAAGGGTGCAATCTTGCGGCTGATTCCGAGCTTCATCGTATAATCTCTATCCAAGCGTCTAGGGTCAATGATCTTGCCGTCAATCTGTAGTTACGAATTCAGTCAGTCACATCTTTCATCTCAACAACAATCAATGCTGCTACTTACAGTCTGAACACGCCACTTCAACTTGTCGATGAGGAATTGCTCAACATGTTCTGGGCTCAGACTATCCAACTGCCGAATTTTGACATAGTCGAGTAACAACGACGTCATGGGAGTCGTGCTAGTAACAAGCTGAGCTTGCCGCTCCTGGTCTGAACAGTTCTCGCAAACCTCGGTGCTTGAGGTGAAGATATGCGAAATGCCGACAAAGCCTGGGAGGGAAGACCATTCCATACCAGAATGGCCGTCAACATCACCGATAATATAGAAAATGGTGTAAGATCCATTTAAAGCCATCCTGGACAATAGTTAGTCATGGCTTGTCGATATTCAATACCTTTCCTTTGCTTACCTCTCGACAACGACGTCGATGTACCACTCTTGAGAGAAGTGGGTTGATGAGGTTGATGCTGCCAGGACCTTTTGCTCCGCCCTTGGCTGGATTGGCGGCGGGATCAGAGGCGTGAACAGATCATCAGAAGGTAAGCCAAAGAAGACTTGAGCTTTAGAAACGTCTAAAGGCATCATGTCCTTCGGGGGTACCCCAATCTCTTCATTGGCAAGGAGTCTTCGGCTCCAGCCATATTTCCTCGTGAACTCGTTGCGAACTTGATCACCTTTCTTTCCACCGGCAGTTTCAGCATAGGTGTATCCGAGTGTATCGGTATGCTTGGCTGAATCGGAAGTCCAATACCTGTCTTCCTTGGCCGGCTTGATAGGCCACTTGCGGAATGGGTGGAGGCTTGCGCCGCCCAAAGCTTGGAATTCCGCACCTGGCAACTCATTGAACCAATGCTTGTCGTCATCATCAATATTGGCAGCCTGCCAGATAGCGAATATTCTATCAATTTGACTGTGATCTTGTATTAGGAACCGAACTTGCTGCCTGTACCGTGGGCGCTCTGACTTACCAATGATGAATCCAGAAAATCGGATCAAACCCGGCCACAGGAACACTGCCCATGTGGCCACCTGTAATCTTATCCTTCGGGTTTCCTGCAAACCCACCTATGTACCCGTGGTAGGCATTATGAAATCCCTCAATCGATCCGGTGGTCTTTCGCAAAGCTTTTGTGGGACCAATGTCAGGGTCCATGATGGCGTCAGTCGAAAATGCTTTGAAGTTACTGTAGACCTTGTCCTCGATCATGGCAAGACAGGCACGCGTCTGATCTTCTCGAACTTCATTCAGCCTCGTGTTAAGTAAGCTGGTATTGTACGGTTCGGAACCTCCGTGACGACATGTTCGCTTTTTCGCATCGGGTAGCTTGTCGTGCTGTTGTGGCGTAGACATGTGAGCAAGCCGTCACTATCACTATCATAGTAGACTCACCTCGAGCTGAGAAAACGTCCAGTCAATTCTGTCCGAGCCGCTCTTGTCAAATTCGAATTGGAAAAACGGGTTAGGCATCTCAATGAGCTTGTTGTCGGGCAGACGCTTGACCATAACCCTCTTCTTCGTAAAGATCCTCGGGGCATGAAAGTCATATGGAGATGTGGTTGTGGTGCCATTAACCACTCCTGAGAAGGTGACCGGCCCCCCTCTGGGACGATAATAGTCCCAGTAAGGAAGTCGAAACTTCTTAGCGGCAGCCTTGTATTTTTTCTTATCTTCGTCTGACACGTCGGGAGACTCAGAAAATCGCTTGGCGATGTTATCGACCTGACGAAAGATAGTTTGCTATATTCGGAGTGATCAGCAGAGTATTACGTGGTGAGCCAATCTTCTTACCTCAAGCATGGCAAGGTAAGGTCGATGCCACAGCGCAAAGGTTGGGGTGGAATGGGCACAGTAGCCATCGCCATCTCTCGTGATATCACGCTTTGTCTTCCCACGATCCTTTTCTCCAGCCCAATCTTCGGCTGGCAGGCCATGTATACCTGTTGTTAATTAGCAGTCATTGGAGCACGTGGACCAAGGACAGACTTACCAGCAATCTGGTACCAAGACATGATATCATCCGAGGTGAAGGAATAGCCAGGGTCAGGTGTCCATGTTATCTCCTTGTTCTTCTCCTTCATGTCCTGAAGCTCCATCAAGGCGATGAGAAACAAATTGAAGGTGTCCGGCTGCGTCATCAACATGACGTCGATGTCGAGGCGTTCTCCTACGCCTGCAACCTCGCGGAGGCCGATTACAGCCCCCTCTTTATGAGCATTGTTGATATTGTCCATGATGCCGAAAGCTGATTTGTTCAAGGATGAGTATTTCTGGTGGTTTTGGGGCTCTTGATGTCCTGGATGCTGTGATAGAAACCAACAAACTGAGGACAAGACTGCGTTTATATGCTTCACTTCCCATCCGGCAAGGCGAGTCTCAGTATTTCAGCTTTTGTGGTGACTAGTTGAACATATCAGCCAAAGACGTGGTAAGACAAGCCTTTCCATCCTTGTCCGATCGCTATTTCCTATCAAAGACGGCCGCCGTAGGAATAATCACATGCATTGAGCTATTTCATGCAAGCTAATGTCAATATATCGATCTGAGGTATGCGGAGAGTACCCAGTAGGGCGTAGACGAACGCAGCTATAGGTGACGGAAGCGCGGGTGGCGTTTCTAGCACCAGTAAAAAGCCCGGAGCTGGTGAATGGCGTTTCTTGTTACAGCTGAAGATAAACCCGAAAACTCGCATACACCTGTTTTAGGCCTCATACTACCATATGAAAACACAGTGGCTTTTTCTTATCAGGCTTTGAGTTGACTGTCACATTGCATCGCAGCATTCTTTTGGTCTTAGCCAAGCCTTCAATTTTCAGCTCTTCATACAGGACAGGTCTTAACCCCTCACTTAAACTTCATTGGGAGCAGTCTCAGCCAGCCTTTTTTAATAGTGTCTCAGAGGCGTGAGCTCTCTCTTATTGAAGTAGCCCATAGCCTATAGAATCACGGTGCTGCATAAATATGCCAAGATCACATATCAGAACCATTTAATCTGGACCGGTCCATGCAAGAGCGCCCATGCCGACGAGGGCGAGACATCACAAACCAGAAGGCATAAGACAGCACGTCCAAACAGCAGTCGATAGATATTGCATCTTGGTTTGAAGCCACATGAGAAAAGTGTCTCGAAATAGACTATAGTCTCGCCACAATCTGAGGTGACAAGACCCACTGAAAGCATAAAGGGATATCCAAGGGTAAGCTTTAGATAGGCCTCCGGGTCGCGATCCTATCTAGTTGCGAGATTCAATATGGACCTATTGTTGCAGCTATAATCCTCTGCGGCCAAGAAATGGGTGTAATACAGGAATTATCGTTAACGAGATGTCTTGTACTGAAGCTGGAGACTCCAGGCTTGGAGTAGACGAAAAAGATGCTTGTTTGCGACCACATTGGCCACATAATCTATAAGCGACGTTGATCTCAAACAAGCTGAAGGCTGAGTATTCTAAACTCGTTGAAGTCATCTTGACTCAAAGTGCTAATCGCACAGTCACAGAATTACTGCCAATACCTCATTGTAAACAAACGGTCATGTAGCGGCAACCGATATGAGACCCAAATCCAAGTGGTGGGTTATAATGAAGTACAAGGATACTATTGAG
Source organism: Fusarium verticillioides 7600 (assembly GCF_000149555.1). Taxonomy (NCBI): domain Eukaryota; kingdom Fungi; phylum Ascomycota; class Sordariomycetes; order Hypocreales; family Nectriaceae; genus Fusarium; species Fusarium verticillioides. The sequence continues at coordinate 494,439 of NC_031682.1, forward strand.
AAGACACAAGCAGATCAAGGCTCTGGAAGATTGGAAGAAGATACTATAACTTTTCCACTGCTTTTGTACAGTCATCATGGCACCCGTTAAGTCTCTGTTGATCTTGTTGACGTAGTCTAGCTGATTGAGGTCTATATGGAATAAAATATATTTGATATGTAATCGATAAAGGTACACGAGTAAGCCTTTGTTCAGCCGAAGCTTGACAGACTGCAACTGGCCTGGACACTGTTGGTCACAAAAGCTCTTAGCCTAGCAGGAGATCACCGAGGGCATTTCGATTGAAAAGGGCTAATATTGGCTCTTGGGGTAATATAAATCTTGCTAAAATATCTTCTTGCATAGTGGTTATTCTTGCATATCACACTCCTCTCTAGGCTTCTGATATTGAGCCTAAATATAGAATTTTGAGAGCTCCTCGTGAAGTTCTCCCTGGAATGGTTACTCAATCGCAATACATGATGCTTTGCTCAATGTTTAGGTGGGTACTGTTCGACTATTGCCACCTCCAGGAAATCGAGTTAAATGCTGCTACGAGAATGCTGCTCATATGGACGCTGTTGATCTGTATACTTGTCATCGCTGTCTGCATCATGCTCTATGATTCTTGTTGAACTGCTCCAGCCGAGCTCCGCCTACATAGAATCTTACGTTTATGGGCAATAGAATTCATTGATTGATGACGGGACTAGCAAGACTCTATCAGCCAAGGACATCTGGTCGGACGCGGACCTGTTGGTCACAAACGTATTATATTTAGCGACGGATTATATCATTAGGAGCAGACTGAGTGAAACAGGACACAATGACCTTTTGACTAATTGAGATTTGGTCTCTTTATGAAAGAATCTCGTGACTAGTTATGCTGCTGCCTGTTTGGGCTTCGTATCGACATACCAAATAATTTGGTGACTTCTCTAATAGCTCACAGCCCGGCCACCGTAGATAATGTTTCGGCACACGGTCCAGAGTAACTGGGAACCAAAGATGCAGAATTGCGATTTCAGCACCAGCGAATTCGTAGACTACTAAGCAGATCAAAACAATGTCGTTCGTAGGCCATTCGTCATCAGGAGACCGCTCATCTCAACAACAGATACCTGCCGTCTATTTCAAGCCGGGCTGTGCATGAATTGTGATTTCAATCCACGCAACCTATGTTAGTTTCAGATAAATACTTACGGTAAGCCCGACATGCATTGCGCTTGTAGTGAAGCGGTAAGTCGGCAGTTGTACCACCAACCACGCAATTCAATGTCAGACAAGCTCTCCACAATCGTGGCAACTTCAGATTGGGGCTTTGTCATGTACCGCTGCGGGTGTTTCGCCGCAGGCATTCTATCTGCGACAGGCATCTTCTCTGCTGACTCTGCAATAGCCTAGTCGTTTCTGCACCAACGTAAAGTGAAGGGAGGACCTGTTTGGCTTAGGGCTGAAAAGCCATTCCACGATTGTGCAGACTCCAAGATAGACTGTCTTTTAATTGGCACAAACGTAACACCATTTTGAGAAGCGAGAGTGACATTTTTTAGCGTTACATACTCTGGCTGCAAGCTCATTGGTTACCCGCGAACAAAACTCGAGTTTTTTTGAAATTTACATCAGGCTACAGGACAGTGAGTACATTAAAGACGGTCTTCCTAAAGATTATCGTTGCATCCAGCCACAGAACCTACATTCCGTGAATCTTTACACCTCCTGCTTCCTCACGAACTTGGTGGCAAAGAACTCTCCTGCCTTTCGATCCCGTCGTATCGCCAGCAAAACTCTTCTAAGATTTCATCATGACACTGGAAAGGTCTCGAAAGCTTCCAGTGAGGCAATTTCCTAGACAATCAACCCAACAGTGTCCCCAGACTGGTTTGAAGAAAACAAGATCTGGCCGGTCGCTATCGCCTCTCGACAATCAATGTAAAGAGTCTGAACTCTACGAGGCTACAGCCCTCCCAAGAAGCGAGGGTTCTCCAAGCAATGACGATGATGCAATCATCAGCACCAACGAACATCTAGAGTCTCAAGAGAATATCATTTCGTGCTGCCAATTATCTCTGAAGCAAAAAATCAATCTACAGCAACTTTTGAGAGAGAGATTCGGTCGTTGGGCTGATGGGGTAGAATACACTGCGCCGCCAAAGGACAGATTGCCGCCGCGAAAGCGTTTCAGAACATCACAATGGCAGTCGGGTCTTCCAAGAGCCGACGAAGGGAGTCACAGTGAGGAGGAGTTCGTTATAATCTCTCACCCAACGTGCAGACAAGGCTTCTTTCATCTTGCTTGCCCATTTTACATCCATGCACCCGACAAACATCAGAAATGTCTTGTCGAACAAGATCTATCCTCCATTGAAGCTTTGATCAAGCATCTTTTACGGCAACACGACAAGCCTCTGTATTGTCGTACATGCTGGAAGACTTTTGAAACGTTGATTGATCGAGACAACCACGTCTTGGAGAACGCATGCAAAAGAATCGATCAAGAGGCATCGATAGGGCTGACTGAAAGTCAAAAGGTGAGACTGATCAAGAGAGATCGGTATGAGTTGGGAGAAGCACGTCGTTGGCGTCGTCTTTGGTCTACGGTCTTCCCAGGTAGAGAGCAGCCTCGATCTCCATACCTTGATCGGGATGAGGGGCTGAAAGTTTCCATGGTGAGGGATTTCTGGATGGTCGATGGTCAGAAAGTCGTCTCTGGCTACCTTGGAGGACTGGGAAGTCATGCTGATGGGAACAACGTAAGAAATGATACTATCTGCCAGGACGCGTTGCGTGGTCTGGTAGACTGGGCACTGACAGGGGATAGCCATTCTGCAATTCTGTCTTCGGATAGCTAATCTCGCAATCCAGAGGGAAGAGTTATGGACGCTTGGATGATAGTCACTGAACCTGGCGTTCTTTGTGATGGGCTTCATGTGGTTGTTAAAGCCCTTGTTGGTCTCAGTTCTCCATCCATTTGAACTGCCATGAGATTTCAAGCTGTTTATAGCGCACCTCGAATCTTTATGTAGGAGTTGAACTTGAAATTTGCGGCCTTTGTAGGGTCCTCCTTTGTACTGATAGCTTGCTGTGAGAACTTCACAGCTGTCCTTAACCATCAAATAAAAAGCATACTGCGTTGGAACTAATCTTTTGATCTTGAATTACTGTTTATACTTAATTGAGTAGTAGATACCAAAATTCTTGAGCGCCGGGTCACATATCAAGGGCGCGGGACTGGAAGTGTACTGAAAGGCAAGCATAGAGGTTCAGAGTTGAATAATATCAAGGAGCATTATATTTCAGACATCAAGCTAGTACTGCAAAGAACCCGAATTTCTTCAGGGAGTTAGAAGTGTTATTTGCAGTCGAGACTTGTGGCTGAGAGCTTACTCCAGCAGAGAGAACCTAGCTTCAGGGTTTTAAGACGTACTAAATTGACGAGAAGTACAGCCGATTGATCATCATAAAGTTGTGGATTTAAGCTTTATGCAATTAGCTTGATGGCAGAAGACGAAGAACTGCCTTGCGAGAGCGGCTTGATTTCTATATTCATCAGAAGCAGTCCTTTGACGACGCACATCATCCATCCTAGCAAGAGGCCTGCTTATCTTCGCAGATTAGGTTATCAAGCTTTTCAGCTAAATGTGATCTATTAAGCAATAGGGAGGGTAATGTGTATTGCCTGCATGTATTTATTGGCGTTCTTTACCTTTATGCCCTGGGGGCTGAAGCCTCTTTTAACCTTGACCTACTGGCATGATGCATGGCTGGCCTCAGGTAGAAATGAGGCCAACTTGAACGCGGTTTCATGTCTAAATCGTGAGCTACATGTGTCATTTTCAGTTGGGACTGTTTGCTGAGAGTTTAAATCAACACAGAGAACTTGAAATCAGGCCAACTACATTCGGTGCCGCAGCACTCATTTCTAGACATTTAGGACTTGGCTTAGATCGTGAATATGCTCAAAACTTGAGCATGGTGGATCCGCGGCTGTGAGTCATGACACGAGATTCACAATTGCGATGCGTATTTGTGATCATGCCGTCGTGGTATTGCATCAGGCTGTTGCCCCCGGAATGAAAAGGTCTTTGTGTCACACAAACCTCGAGAAGCTGAGTCTGATTTCTTGGCGAACCATTTTATTTTCAACCTGCATCGGACATCTGATTGAGTATCGAAAGTTTCTGCATTGCCTCTTCCGCCGTTGCGTACACAGGCTTTGCGATGACCCAGATTAGCCAATCCTCATTGGCTTGTCTCACGGTAGGCTGCATTTCTCACCGCCTAAGCTTCAATTTCATAGTGGATCAGGCAAATACACATAAGTGCTGCGGATTATCTGCCTCACCAGAATTGGGCTGAGCAGATGAATATAAGAATCAGTAAACATCCAGAGAAAAGAATGGGCAGGTTTATTGCCTGAGCTGTGTTTAATCATCAATATCAATATGTTCTCCTGCAGTCTTGGTCTCTTGTACATTATCCTTCAGTACCTTGAATCTCCCTTTCGTCGAAAAAAGGCAGAAGCAATGACTGAACCTGAATGTTGCCAGCATGAGCTCAAGCAACCAATCCGACCAAGAAACGACATAAAGGAGGCCAAGCGTACTACCCAATGGGATCACTGTCCTCACCACCAACCCAATGCACCATTACGGAAGCATGCCGCACCCTTACCTCCCAAGCATGACATGGAGCCTCATTACTGGTCTACAAATGACAACGAAGATGAAGATGACGTTGGAAACCTATCATCATCGGAACTGAAGCTGATTCAGAATGACGAGAAGAAGGAGTCCATCACAGTGCCAGAGAATGGACTGCCCCCTCAAAAACGCTTCACAACGTCACATGGGCAGCAGATGACGCATGGGCAAGTATTTGATGAATGCGACATCAGTGATGAGGATCTCGTCGTGATATCGCGTCCTACGCACCGGCCTAGAGAAAACCTTCATCTTGACTGCCCTTTCTATGTTTATGATCCTGAGAAATGCCGCCAATGTCAGCTCGCGAGCAACCTACAAAACATTTCGGATGTCATTGAGCATTTATTCCAGTCTCATTCTCGGCCATGCTACTGTATAAACTGTTACGAAGCATTCGACACGCAGATCTGTCGCGACGATCATGTTTTGACTGGAAAATGCCAACGGCGTACTCCGGGTCCATTGTTTGGATTAAGTGAAAGCCAGAAATCGATGCTGCTCGAGACAGACTCGCATTGCACTGGTGAAGAGGCCCAGTGGCTTTTCATTTGGTCTATCGTGTTTCCGGATTCTCAACAGCCGCGCTTCCCGTATCTAGGCCAGAATTCTAGATAACGCATATCCATGCTTTACGACCTTTGGCATTCGAATGGCTCCGAATGCATACTTGGACTATTTGGAGCGCCAGAGAATGTCATCCTACAAACATCGATGCCTTGCGGGAAACCTAAGGGTTAGTTCCAGAGGACCTACTAAGGGGTGTTTTAGGGACACAATTATCGAAGAGTGTCATCCACAGGGCAGAAATTAATGTTTGGATCTTGTAATAAAAGCATACACACTCATTATGTCACTACGAACCTCACATATAGTAATTGGAAGTTTCAGTTAATACTAAAAGCGTATCAAGTTCCCAATAACGGATATAAAAACCGCACTATCAACTAAATGTTCAGAAAAGAAGAGTTTTCTGCGGCTTTGCTTCCTGCGCTGACAGAAACGCATGTGTATGTCTTCTGCGTATAACGACAAAGAAGAAAATGACAGAGAAAGGAATGGACGTGAAAAGTTGAACAGAACAGATTGGAGGAATACATTCAGGGCAGAAAGCCATAGAAGGCAACTAGTAGCCGTCACTGAAACCGCCAGCGTACCCTTTTGAAGGGGCATAGTCATCCAATTCCATATACTGCCCAGACGCCGAACCTGTCATCTGGGAAGAGGTTTGAGTTTCCGGGAGACGGAAATATGAAGGCACAGTAGATACTGTAGAATACAAGGGTTGCAGCGGTTGTGGTTCTCCTGGGATCAGGCTTGAGAGACTCATCGTCCCATTGTCTACTTGCTCCATTGTGTGTTGTTGTTCGTGGTGCACAGTATCGGTGGACAAAACACCTGGCGGTGTCACTTCTGAGGAACCAAGAGTTGATCGGCAAAATTCATCGAATTCCGCTTCCTGGAGCGCTGAAGTTCGCTTTTTCTGCAGATCATTGACAATCTTCTTGACTTCGGCGTCTCCTCCAAACTGAACAGGGTAAAGCCCGCTGAGGATCTCATTGGAAGCGGACTTATGGTCCTCCATTGGGATACGCAGCTTGCCCAGGACCTGGCAAATGAGTCTTTCGGCAGCCTCGCGCGCGGCGGTTATCTGGACGTATGGGGACGCTGGGACATTCCGAAATCTTGTCGTTGCCAGAGGTCGAAAGCACACACTCCACATAGCGTACCATTTGTCTTCAGGGCTCGCCGTTGCGCTGGAGCGCTCAGTAATGACCTCTTCGAGCTCTCTAGGTAGCAACATGCCCGTCCCTTCAATAGTCTTTAGTTGGCAGATGCTTTCGGCCTGGTGGCGTTCGAGGTCAACCTCCGCGTCGCGGCCACGGAACATCAGACGACAAATCGTGCAGTAGACCTTGATGTCCTTGGGGTTTGTGCAAAGGCCTTTCTCCTTTCCATTACTAATGGCTGCCTCGGCCCCTTGAGCTGTGCAAAGCTTCACCTCTTGTAGCGTATGACTCCGTTCGAGATGCCAGGAGACATCACTTGGTCGGCGAAGACGAATGTGGCTGCACTCATGATATTTTACATGGTCGGTGTTGTAGAATGGACATGCGAAGACGCCTGGGATATGAATTTCGTTGAGAGAGAGATTTTGCTGACTGAACATCGTGTGAGAGGGATATTCTCAGAGAAAGGACTAGGGCCGGGGAGAGTTATGCCGTGTCTTTGTGGAATCAAGGAAAAGAAGGAGTTGCCGTAGACTGAAAGAACGCCAATGCTTACAGCAACTGACTTGGGAATGAAATTCAAAGAGAAAGATATTGGGAGCCCTTTTAATCAATGCAGCATTCTGCCTTCCGCGATTGCGCAGGTCTTAGAGGCTCTGTTATTGATAATCTACACTTACATGCAATCACACAGACCAACCTACACAGCCGCGGAAGAGAAACAGCCTCACTTACTACGAGTGCTTTGCTATGTATAGGTCGACCAATTCCGTGCAATTAATTGCAATCAAAGTCCCCCATTGAACTGCAAGAATATCATCCTAGTTCCTCGCTATTGTCCTCGTGAATGAGCTTATAATTAGGGTTCCGAATAACAGGAGAAAGACGATCATTACTCGTATATTGGATTATCACAAAGGGTATTGTCTTTGGGCAGCCATGTCTCACGCAGGTGCGTGACTGTACACATATGCGGAAGTATTACGCCTGCGCGGAAAGTTGAGATCATTGTAACTGTCTTTTTATGCCGACCTATCGGACCATCACTCCATTGGCGAACCGGTTCTCACCCAAGGCCTCCCCTCCAGTGAGAGTTTTCCTCGTACCCAAAAGCGGAAGCTTGGGCGGTGGTTTATCCCTGCCTGATGATTCTATTCGATGTTGTAGTGCACTATTGCTGTTGTACGACACACCCACAGCTCTCATTGGCCGCCACTTATTGCTCTACACGCCCACAATTGCGGTTCTCCATAGCCATGCTGTAGCCATGCTGTAGCCATGCTGAGACCCCATTAACCCTCAAGATCTGCTGGTTATGATCTTCGTCGGCATTTGATGAATTGTTCCACATTCGTGAAATGGTGCCAAGGCCTAGCATCCACCGTTACGGAGGACGACAATCTGGTGAGGAAGCAATATTTATATGGTGAATATGACTCATTCGCCGACTTCCAACATGCTTTTTGGTTAGCAGTCAGTCACAAACTCAGTTATTGGATCAAACATGCCATCTTCTATGACAACGTCAACTAGGTTTGTTTGAAATACCCATCATACTAGCCATGCTCTCTAACCCGCACTCGAAGTGAACCGAACCAATTAAGCCGCAGAGTAGAATCCGAGGGCAGAATCCAAAGTTGGCTGTCGGATCCAGGGCTTGACCTCCAAGGCAGGCTGCTGACAGGAGCGTCGACGTGGCACAGCCTCAGAGCTCAACACGAAACTGAGAAGGATGATTTAATTCAAGGCCTATGGAGGCTTTCTTGTGGAGGCATATTTGATGGGGGTTAAAAGTGCAATATTGTTTGGTAATTTCAGAGTATTTCATTATAAGCGATTAGAATGTCTCGTTGGGACGTCATAAGCTTGCAGTATCAGAGAAGAGCATCGCGCTAGGTGAGACAAATGAGTCTCAGCACGGGCTTGAAAATGGAAAATAAAGACAGAAGACATAATGGCGTGCCAGACGATGCAATGAACGATTAGAAAATCCTGATAATCACAGAGTTACATCAATCACTCAATACACTGCATGGTGACAAAGCAATAATCTTGAAAATGCCAGAGGCTGTATATTTCAGAGTGGTCTCATTCATCTTTATCGGCTGTCTGCTATTCTACTCCCCTCCTCCCTAGTGGCTCGCATATGTTTTGGGGCCCGACCTTCAGTTGCCTCGTTGCCTGTACTTCTTCATCCTCAACCCTAGGTACGCGAACTCTTTCAGCCGCATGCCCGCTGTATTTCTAGTACTGGATGCCTTCCCTATCTCCCAAGCGATGCAGCACAACTTAACTTGAATAAGTCTTCGGCATTGTTCCCTATTGGACATAACGTGTTGATTACGTACAGCGTGAATACCTAACCGTGATAATTTGCGCAACTAATTGGAATCCCAGAATGAAAATCGGTCCAAAGTCCTATATTTCCGAACCGGAAAGAATCTGGGGATTTTCCAATGACTGTTCAGGCACTGATCGTAATATTGCTTACAGGGCGAAGGACAAGTACAGAGTTACAAAACCCTTCATTCTGGACGACCGGCATGCAGATCGGCAGCCCAAACAGCTTCATGGATCATCGAGTTCACCCGCTAGGTCTCAAAATCAACACGAAAAAGTCAATCATGTCCAGAGCCATTTCTATATGTTTTATCGTATGATTCATTTCTGTTATTCTCGAGGGTCTAGGAAGCTAACAGTTCATTGCATATCTCAAAGGCTCCTCAAGCCCAGATATGGCAAAACGGTGCGAGAGCCATCCGGTCTCTGGGCCATCGTCATATACGGAATCACGGCAAAAGGCATCGGACGCTATATTACCACCAAAGACGGAAATATTGGACAAAGCAAAGCTTTCCCTCTCAAATGAAAATGAATTGGTGGTGCTAGGGGGCGCAACAGCTAAACGACCTTTACTCCCAAAGAGTGCGTGCTGGGAACAATCTCCAGAGGCGCAGCCACAGAGAGAGAAAACTAGTTCGGATAACAAATCATCGACAATTCCCTTCAAAAGGAGTGCTGCAGAAAATAAGGAGCCGCAAAAAAAGAGTCGCGCTGCTACAGCAACAAATACAGATAAGAGAACCGGGGCCTTCGCTTGTCCTTTCTACAGGAAACACCCCGAACGTTACTTTGATTGCATCGACCTTAGGCTGATTCGAATATCAGATGTTAAGCAACACTTGAAGAGGCGGCACACGTGGAATTATACCTGTTCCAGATGCTCTGGGGGGTTCTCTTCACAAAAGACATATGAGGAGCATGTCCTGCAGCAGGAATGTCCAATAAGGGACTGTACAAACCACGGCAGCGTTTCTCCGCGTGCACAAGAAGTACTCAAGTACCGTGTTGATAGGCGCTCATCTCCTGAGATTCAATGGCATGAAATATGCAGGATCTTATTTGGAAAGCTCGGGGACACACTAAACCCACATCATGGCGGCATTTTCAGAGAGATCACGGGAATCATGCGAAGGATATGGAGAGAGGAAGAGCAGAATATTATCTCTAGTTTGAGGGGTACACTGAATGTTCCGTGCGCAGATGAGTTACGCCCATTGCTGTCTGAGATTCTCGGCAGAGTTGAGGGCTATTTTGAACAAAAGGAGCAGACACTGCCGGAAGAGAGTTTGGAAGAGCCAGTTGCAAAGGTCCAGAACACCGGGAAGAAGATTCTACAAGGAGGAAACTCTGGACATGCCTGCGAGTCTTTGGAGGTGGGCAGCAGTCAGATGCTCAATCGGGGCTCAATCAAAGTCCCAGAGCCAGTCGGTCCACTAACACAAGAATGGCAGTTTTCAAATAACATTGAAACTTCGAGCATGTCAAATTACACCTTCACCTGTCTCACGCCTACTCAGCATCAAAACCAGTTCGGATACTCTTATTCTGATCACCCAGCCGGTCCGCTCCGTTCGGATCTCAGGATGGATTGGCATCTAGGGGACCCCAGCAGTGACATCTCGATGGAGGATTTCATGTCGTTTGTTACCTCCTTGGAGGAATTTCTATCTTCAGAGGACTACCAATCTTCAGTACAAAACCTAAACAGCTTCTAATGAGAAGATCAAACCATTGCTCAGATAGCTTCGATGAATAAACAGAGCGTTGAGACTACATCAAGCGGTGTAATTTGAAAAGGGGACAGACAAGTTAGAATCTTTGAGAGCCTTGGACTTCTAGAGGGAACACATACTTGAGAGTAGTCGTGTGTAGAGGACGAAAGAGCCGTCTGTTGAGAATAGAATGAGACATGTCTGGTCTGAGCGACGAAGAATACTCAACTCTCCACTCAAAGGAAATCGTCAAGGGTGCATACAGGTTTTTGAGCCTTTGAGTCTGAAAGGTGGACTTATCTCTGGTGGAGATATATAATCAGTAGACCTTGTATCCGACAGACGTGGCAGAGCAGTGTAGCTGTAACAAAACGAAACAACTCAGGAGGCGTTATAATCATAAAGTTTTTCGTTCTCGGATGATCATATATAGGACTGGGTCAGACTAAAATTCCAGACAGCTGGAATAAGTCATCCTAGGTTCACCTAGTAGAGAAAACATGATTGCCAATGATTGAATTATATAGTGCGCCCCCGGCTCGATGGTATATCTGACTGATTAACACGTTCCCCAACCCTGCTCGGGCTTAAACTCGGCCCGAGATTAAAATAATACTCCTTTGCAAAGACAAGTCGAACAAATCCTCTTCGTCAATAGTGATATATGGCTCAATATGCTGTCCACCACAACCCTATCTCTTCCATCCGTTCCAAAGGCGTTATCTCGGCCTTGGGTTTTGTACTCCTTGTGCTCTGGAACATGGAGCTATTTTGTATCGAGGAGTGTGTGTACATGTGATATTCCCGGCTGGGAGCGTAGTAATATGTGTAGTAATAAGCCGCTGTACAAGTGTTAGCTTTTGTCAATCGTACTTGAAGTTGGTTTGGAGACGAACCAGCAGTAGCGACAATGGCGACAGTGGGGAATGCACGAGCCGCTTGGGCTGTCAATTTTGGGGCAGCGGGTTGGCGGGGGAAGTCGAAGCGGGGAAGCGCTGAGCCGAATGAATTGGTCGTCATGATTTAAAATAAATGTTCAATGGTAATTTGAGTGCTGATTTAAGTGGTGTTTGATTGATGAGTAGTCAATTGGTGACGAATGCTATTTACAAGTTGCAGCTCAATTCCCTTTTATCCTCAATTGACCCGGCTGATCCCGATGATATGGTCTTGTGCGCTGAGATCATGGGCGTTTGTGAGGATAAACTCGAATGGTACTGCTACGAAGCTATGGCCTGATTGCGAAAAGCTGCTGATTTCCATACGCTGGGCACGGGGAAACCCCAGAAGTTCAGATTCACATGATCCAAAAATCATCTCACATTTTGGCTGGGTGTCGTCATTCTGCCCTGAGCGAGCCCCTGGTTAGTGGCATGATGGTGGATTCACCATGTTCGGAATGTTCCTATGATCTGATTGGCGCGCAAGCTTGTTTGGCATTTGTTAGTAGAGCCTCATCCTGACTTTATCGTTCGGACTGCTTTCGTTGATAATTTTCGAATCAATCGCCTGTCAAGGTATTCTTTATGTGCTTACATCAACTTGAGGGTTGAAGACAGGCAAGTTGTACAAATTGATGTGAATAGCGCTCTCTAAATCTCATCATATGGAGGTCTAACTAACTGTCTTCTAATGTTTTGGGTGCCATCTAACGCAATGCAGCCGCAAGGTACCTTAACAATGCTGTTGTTAGAGCAAACCAATATTCATAACGTATCATAAATTTCCCATAACTCCTTTGACGCTTCAATCACCCATCATATCTCATTTTAAACCCTCCAGACCTCAATTATGTTCGCAACGCTGATGTCTTTCTTTTTTTGTACTTGTTCAAGTGCCCCACTTCTCGCTCCCAATAAAAGCGCAGAAAACCGAGAAAAGACGGAAATATGTTTAAATGAAGAATAATACACGATGTCATTAAAGGATCATCTTCAATTATTGAGGGCCGTGGAAGTTGTTCTGGTGCCGGTCAGGACAATCGTGAGCCACATGACTAGCGTTGCCACAGACGCGACAAATGATGCTCGCAGTGAAGTTTTGCCAGTTATTATTGGGAAACGGCGGATTTTGCGTTGGCTGCATAGACCACTGCGTCAAGTCCAGCGGTGCGGGGTTCGGGATGTGGCTTGTAGCATGGTTCACATCTCCAAACTCATCCGCCGTACCCCAGGAGGCACTAAAGATGTCGGTAAATGAATCATTGCTCAAATGATTCTGAGGGTTTTGCGGAAAATTCGCTCCTTGCTGACCGAAACCTTGTGGAGACGGGTGGTAAGGCTCATTGGCAGCTCCGGGAAGTGGATCATGTTGGATATCGTTGTGTGGCTGTGCATCAACAACAGTCAATGGAGCAACAGGTTCTGCCTCATTGTACGGGGTTGGTGTCGTTATTCCCGGGTATAATGTCGACCATATTTTCTCCCATTTCTGATCATTGCCAGACGTCGCAATGACATCATCTTTGAGCTTTTTAAACTCTGCCGGCAGCAGAACACCCGTATCCGCAATGCTTTTTGTCTTGCATCCTTTATCCGTGTGGCGTTCCCATCTGATATCAGCCCCACGGCCGTGGAACTCATACCGGCATGTCGGACAGTAGTATACGATCTTATTGGGGTCTGGCGTCCTATCTGGTCGAGTGGGACTACTGTCATCCGTTGAATGAGCGGTCGCCTGTACGTCTATCCTCACTTCTTTCAATACGTGGCCTCTGCCGATGTGCTGAATGACATAGCTGATGGACGTTATGCGGAGGCCTTTGCATTTGCAGTACCGAGCTGGATGATACTTGTGGAATGGGCATGCAATTGTTTTGCGGTCGGGGGAACCTGTGGGTAGCGGATAACGTGGCCCATCGCGGCTGGAATCACCTTCATCGTCCTCATCGTCATCACTATTTGTGTCGCTATGGTCGTTGTCGTCATCATCACCAGCACCGTCACCATTTACGCCATTCTGGGCTTTGTCGGCGGGTTGTTTGTTCTCCTTGCGTGGCTTCTTGCTGTTGCTGCCAGACTTGCCAGGGCTCCCCGGGGGCCTTTTGTGGCTAGAGGGCCCCCCAACAGCAGTCCTGTAATGATCCCCCGTACAGAAGTCTAGCTTCTGAGGGGCAAGACCCAATGTCGGGAACGGGCCGATGTGCGAGGCTGGGCGAAAATCCCCCAGATGGCCACTGTGCGTATGGAGAACTAATCATCTCTGTGTCAATGACAGGTTCAACCCAGTCAAAGTTGTTTTTGGAAAGCTATTTACCATTTTGCTGACACTGCAGCCTCGCGCGGGCCAAGAGGTCAGGTACAGGGTAGCCTGACTTGAAAAGCAGGCTCAGGGTTTGGTAGGGCACTCGCTGGCCAATTGACTTGCGATCATCATTTCCATTGTTTGATGGCGTATCCCCTACTTGCTTTGTCTTCGTAGCCACTTTGGCATCGAACCTGTCTCGTTTACGTCTCCAGAAATGCGAGAGGCGTTTGGTGAAACGTTTGTGTAAGCCTGGGGCGGACGACTCGTCGTTCTCACTGTTGGACAGCCTCCAACGGTGTCGTACTGAAAGTTCCGAAAACATCGTGCCGCTACTAGTAAGGTCTTGGGTACTTCTGTAACAGGGCGCCAATGTCGTTCATCCCCTTTTAAGCACTGTGAACCTGGAGATTGCAATTGAAGCTTATTGAATGTTTGAGATTAAACAAAGGTTAATTGTGTTTCATTGTATGGGTTTATGGGTTGGTGGTTGTATTATTAGTATGTATAACGCGAACCGTTTGCCTCATCCACAGTTGCGGAGGGCGTTTTTAATTCTACAAACATAGCCTTGACAGGCAGACAAGAGCAGAGCCGCATCACAATCGTGTGCGTGGTGTACGAAAAACCACCAGCATCATTTACTCAGCTAAATCCTCAGATGAACATAGGCACCCCAACCTGTTTCATCACACTGAATTGGGTTCCAGAAGGGTTTAAATTGAATAGCGACAACATGCGGTGAGCAATAGAGTTCGATAGATCGGATACAAAATTACCAAGAATAGCGGTATGCCATAGTAATCGGGCGGTTTGATTCCACGATCGTGGACGCTAGAGCGCCTAGATCGTCTATTGCAGATCCTCTTCCACAGATGTGGAAGCCGGTGACGGCGAATATTGCTTGAGAGGCCTCGTTATCTCCACGGATGTGGACGTTGCGGGGGAATTTGACGCTTGTGATGCAAGGTGATTCAACCCTTCGCAGTCGTGGAGGCTTATCACCCAGGGGATTGGAGATAGTGATTGGTCATAGCTTTGAGGCGCATGCATTATACACCTCCTTGGTTCGCAGAGTTCGCCCTGGCGTTTTTCTTCTGAATGGTCGTGTCAACGCAGGTACACATTCGTCACGAGTTCAAAGACTCGAGGGTTGTAGTCTAGTTTGTTTTAGTGACGTTCAATCAATCGAGGGCTCACGATGGTGGACAGTTCACATAACCCGTCACCATTGTGAAGATGAAGAGCACATTCGTGGAAATGAAGCGTTAGCGATGCTATATAATTCGAGTTCGTATTCTGTCTGGTAGTCGAAACTCGATGGTCGCCAAATAGCCTACTTCATCATGCCAGGCCACACACAGTCGTCAAGAAGGTTAACAAATCTACCCATTCGCTAACAGAAAACCAAGAAACTGATGTACTTGCAGAAGATCAAGCCAATTAGGCTCTGACCATGAATGTGATGGCCGCATTCAAGATTGGCTGTCGGACTCTGGCCTCGACATTCAGCGACGGCTGCTTACAGGGGGTTGCAGCCAACGAGATCCACTATCGCCAGCACCTGGAAAAACTGACTTGGCCAAATCAGCAGACCTCAAAGCAAGATTGTGAGGCTTGACAAAGTGGGATGTCTTGAATAGTGCGGGTATCTGTGCATATGCACGAAAGGATCGTAATACCACATGGATATAGCGGTACTAGGTTAAAATGAAACATGCTGAATTTGAGCGCCATTTGTGCAATGTGTGTCTTTGTACCTTGATGTACCGGGCGCAGTGATTACAATGTGCCCCATCTGACGTATGCCTAAGCTGATGAACCCCTACCGTAGTCCAAATGGTATAGTTGGCACATCGCTCCCTGCTGTCCTGCGATGTTTTTCGTTTTCTAGCAACCCATTTTCGTTGGGCAAGCTTTCACTTTTTTCCCCGTCTACGTTTATTAAACCAATCTGGGATCAACCTCGGCTGTATTTCTTCAAAATCTGCTACTACAAGAGACATATGGACTTATAGAATCTGCACAGAATTCGTCGTTAAGCGCTGTTCGATCTAGCTGGTCAAAGACAAAGTAATATAAGATAAAGAATATGTTAGTTCGATACGATACCGATCGCCAAGAGTGCAGTGCACATAGCTCGCAAAGAAATGAACGCATCAATGTGGATGAGAGCATCATCTGTAAGGAGGAGTGCGTAGATCTTGGTGGTGATCTTTCAAAGGACAGGGGGAAAAGCAGACCGATAAATGTAAGGCCTTCGAAACGAAATGCTGGCAAGCAAGGCCATTCGATTCTTAGCATACGACCACTCAAGCATCGACCGAACAATAATACGAGGCTAAGAGTGCTGGCTCCAAGTAAGTGAAACTCAAAGTCGTGAGCGAATCACATCAAGCTGGTATTGACAAGGCAAAGTGAATCACACGGGTACTCCAAGTGAACCAGGAGACAATCACTTGAGCCAGGAAATTGAGCGTACATGTTCTGGCCAGGAAAACTCTCGTCGAGCATTGTTGCCAGATAGCCTGTACTTCTCGGCAAACATGGGCCATCCAATATCAGACCTTTCACCAGAGCACAACAGAAACACAAGCACTATGTCTAGACTTCCAACGAGCCCTCAACTGGACCCTGTGATGGGTGGCTCATTCCAGCACATGAAGACGGAAGTGAAACTCGAAGCCCCGGTCTCAGGGCTCCAAACAAATCAAGATACGATAAACTTGATGAAAAGACCAGCCGAAGACAATAATGCACCCCCGAATAAAAGGCGAAAGACCAAAAGCCACAACGATGTTGAGGAATCGGACCATGATCGAGATTACTACTCTGGAAGCGGTGCGGTTGAGAAAAAAAAACAAGAGACATTCGCGTGTCCATTTTACAGAAAGGATCCAGTTCGCTTTCTCGAGTGTATAAATCTCAGAATGGTCACTATATCAATCGTCAAGCAACACCTGAAGAGACGACATGCAGCAAACCTGTATTGCTCTGTCTGCAAACAGGGGTTTCCCTCTTCAAAGCTGTATGAGGATCATCTACAGAGAGGAAGCTGTTCTCGCAGTGTAATAGATAGCTCTCATACTATACCCCCTCACATTTTGGAGGCTCTCAAGCTTCGTTCCGACAGACGCATATCGTCAGAAGCTCAGTGGCAAGAGATCTATGTCCTTATTTTTGGGACATCGGATACTATACCAAAGCCGTTCTTAGATGGTATTGCTCAAGAGATGACGGGAATAATTCGTGATATCTGGAGGCAAGACGGCAGCCAAATTGTGTCAAAGTCTGTTCAAGAACGAGGTTTACCAGCTACCCCAGGACAACTGTTCGATATACTACCGGAGCTTCTCGATAAGGTTGAGGATCGATTCGAAAACAAGCCGCTGAAGCAAGAATCGGATGAGCAGCTTCCTAATATCAAAAGGGCTATGACGGAAACCAACATAAGAGCAAGAGACGACTCTTACCAGGGATCTACGAGTCTAGAACATTACCCCAACGCCGGGGTTTATGCGTCAGACTTTGATTCCATGTCAAGCTCAGCTTTTCTACCCAGTGACTTCCTAAAATCAATGTCCTTCGCTGGAAATCATTCGGATCTCCAGTCAGTTGAGGAAGCGTTCGGACCAGAGGAGACTGACTCTGAGTACGCGACTACCAGCTTTGCCGGGCATACAGAGCCATTGATTTGTATGACAGCATTTGACCCTGCTGATCGCCCCTATGATATTTTCCAGCAAGGTCCACTATCACAGACAGCTGGAACAGACATCTATGAAGATTGGCTTGGGCTCTCTGAGGATTACTCTCTGAACTTTTTGGAGGAATAAAGATATTAGCTAGCATCATTTTGCACATAGAAAAGCTGTGTTCATCGATATTTCGACACCTAGTTATGCTCCTACTTTGCAACAGCGAACAGGTTAGTTTTGCCTTGACACATTATCAGATGGAGGCTACCATTGAAAGGAATTGAATATAGTGAATGAATCTGTGTTTTGCTCTGAAAGTAGCATATACACTCTTACTCCGCTGGATTATATAAAAGATGAAGTGATGGCAGATCTGAAAGCTGGTTCTCCTGAAAGCAGGTTACTAACCAAATGGCGTAGACTCCGTGGTTATTCCAAGGATGTCTCGATATTTTGCCACCCAGGTAAACGCTTTTATCCGCTTACGCTGCACAAACAGGTGAGACCATGTTCTCAACAAACCATATCAGACCCATACAGGGAACAAAGTTTTAAAGAATGTTTAGTAGCGGAGATAACGCTTTCGGGTCCGATGGAGGAGATAGAGTTATGGTAAGTCTTATATCAAATGGAAAACACCTATAATATAGGAGTAAATACTTTATTGATCTTTATAAAAGAGTAATCCGCCTTTGGAAATATTGATACATAACTCAGCTTGACTAAGAAAACGCTATTGATGCAGTTAATCTTTGACATGTAATAAGAGTCTACATAAGGCAACAAGGTTTCCAGGAGCATGGATAATGAGAGAAATGACAGTAGCGGTACTGGTCCCTTCTTAGACTATGTCAAACCAACGGAATTCAGGCTCAACCTCACGGAATCTCGTGTGGTCGGTACACAGCCAACCTTCTCCAACAACCACCCAGCGGTCGTTTCTTTGAGCCTTTCGGAGTACAATTAGACGCTCACATCCTTCGAGCCTAACAAATATGTCGCCCCGAGAGGCCTCTCTGGTCACAACACCTATAAGCCCTCGTTCTGTGATACTTAAGCGCATTTGAGCAGTAGAGAAAGTATATAAACCATCATCTACCTCCTTATAAAACCGCAAATCATCATCGTTGGCAGCTGTCGGACGGGCAATCTCTCCGTTGCTTAACCCCAAAGACCAATTCAGAAGGCCTGTGGCGAGTGAGCTGTGCTGAAGCCAATATGAGTTTGTTCTTGGCATGTCTCCCCACGTCTCTCTGGTCCAGAAGGACAATCCCTTTCCCCCGACCCGAAAGCCTTGGTTATCAGCTAACCAATAACCGAGCCGACCTCTTAGCGATTTGGAGATATTCATTCTTTGGTCGATGATATGTTTTGCCAGACTGCTTCCAGAAAGCTTCAGCCCAAAGCACAGTGATTTGGCAATTGCAAAATAAATATTGTCGTCACAGCCGTAGGGGGTAGGTCTGGACTCGTATGTGGTTGCAGCTTGGAGAGGCGCTGCTAAAGGACTACCAGGGTAGCAAGGTGTCGTGACACTTGCAAGGATGTCTAACACCTTGCCTCGCACACTGAGAACACCGTCTTCGACACGAGGTAAGTCGCAGATTAGAGGGTCCACGTCTGTTGATGTGCTTCTTCGAATCATATAGTCAATCCAATCCCGCGATCGTATGTCCTGAAGATCAAGCCACTGTGGAACCCAAGATGGAAGATACTCGTCCCGAAGATCGTGCTTGAGGAAAAGAATGTTTAAGTTCCCTGTTTTCTCCAAGAGTGATGTGGCCATTCTCTTGTATAAAGTCCTTGAGGAAATACCATACTGGGGATATCGCATAAACCTGTCGCCATCATGAGCCAGCCCAAGAAGCCCAAATACCTTATCGAGCGTATCCGTAGCTAGTAGTGATCGGCTACGCCATAGTAGATCCAGCAGATAGATAGGGGAACACCGTATGAAACTTTGACGTAGACTAATAAGTCTTGTGATGCATTCGACCCCTTTCCAGTCTTGTGACACGGTGAAATTATTTCTTCCCACCACTGATGGTGATGACATAAACCCTAATAACTCGCTCCATGTGATGCGACCATTCTGATACAGAATGATGACACTCGTGGAGACAGCGAACTCCTGTACAACCCAGACTCTTCGCCAATATGCATTACCAAAGAAGCTGGAGCGCCCATCGTCTAGCTGAGATCACTCAGCTGTCGTTGGATAAAGGAAAGCCAGTTCGACGTTTCCGGTTAGCCAGACTATAACCTGCTCAGCTGTGCTAAATATAATCTTCATACGAGTGACCTGTAAGCCTCTCTCCTGAAGATCAGCTTGATTAATACAGATCGCATCAACCCAGTAAAAACCTGGTTCCTTTTGGAGGGTTTGTAAAGCCCCGAGTAGATTTTCGGTTACTGAGAACTCTTTGCCATTCAACAAGATTGAGCCTTGGCATTGGTTGGGGCCCCAGCAATACGAAAGAGCTTTATATCGTGGGGCCTCATGGATAGGTACTGTGTGAAGCTTACAAATTGGCTGAGAGTGCGTTAAAACGGGGCTGGTAACCTCAAGTAACCTTATTTCTTCATTGTATAAGAGAGGGGAATAACAGAATTTGTTGTTAAATTGTGCCGGAGATGGCGATATTTGCTGTTGTGAGCTAGTCATTGTGTGAATTGAGGTTTGGATGTGAGATCAAGATTGCGAGGCAATTAAGAACAAGTAAGAGCAGAGCCTTTTTATTTATAAAGTACTTAGAATCGAGTGATAACTATTGACAGAGAATCGTGAGGGGTAGCATGCATGCATGTGCATTTACCAGGATTCTTCTGGAAGTGACTCTGGCTTTACGTGGCGAAGCAGGCTCGGGAGGGTTACCATTTTTGCTCATACCGATAATGGGCTTCAGAACAAAGCTAGAGATTATCAAATGCTGACATGAGAAAACGGACGAAAAGAAATCCAACACAAATGAAGCGATTCTGCCAGCTGTTCTGCCTCGCCAATGATATCAATGTGCAACTGGTGGCATCCAACCAATAAGCCACGAACAGATGGCTTTGCCCGCTTGGTACCATTCAGCTCATCGGTCTTAGGTACGCCCCATGCCGGGAAAGCTCATTCATTGACTAAACTTGCGTATATACAGTATCCGGACTCCAGGGCCTCCATCAGCACCGTCTCTACGACGCTGGGCAAACCTTTACTGTAATTTTGATGGTTGTTACGTATTATCAATCAAAGAGCGAGAATTTCGGAAAGACTGATGACTGCAAGTGTCAATATGTGGTTGGGAGTAAGAAGAAGCTGAAAGCTTATTGTGCTTTGTAGTCGTCCTATCGTGGCCCCTGCCCCCTTGGCACCTAGGTTTCGGTGTGCTATACTCTCGACAGATGTATATCTCGCAAATCCACAAATATAGTACGACCATTTATGTTGGGGGTGAAACTCAGAATGCGCTTCAAC
Organism: Fusarium verticillioides 7600; assembly: GCF_000149555.1. NCBI lineage: Eukaryota > Fungi > Ascomycota > Sordariomycetes > Hypocreales > Nectriaceae > Fusarium > Fusarium verticillioides. Next base: position 515,310 of record NC_031682.1, read on the forward strand.
CTTGCACTTATCACCATAAGGATCAAGGCCTACAGCCAGTGACACAAAGCTACAGGACAATCGCTTTGAGACTCTTCAGTGAAAGCTTTCAATTTCATCCTCGGTCTCTCTAAGGGTAGCTGCTCCTTCGGAATGGGCAACTCTGGTTATGAGGCCTGATGGCGACCTCAATATGCCCTCCCAGGTAATCTCTGGCTATAATCCCTTGCTAGTCTCTCCCACTACATTTGCCATCCTCGCGTCCCTCTCTTCTCTACAATGATCCCTCGGCTTCTTAGGGAACGCAGACATGTAGCGCATCAAATCCCTAGCGTCTCTTGTCTCTGGCTCATACACTTCTCTATTCTCAAAACCGACATCATCCAAAGTCACTTCCTTGAGGGCTTTAGCGAACCATGGTTTCATTTCCTTCGAGACCAAGTGATCATAGGGAGCCACGTCGTGGACATCGTGCGGAAGTTCCATCCATTCAGCCAGTTCCTCCTCTTTCTCTTCCGAAAGTCGCTGATGTAAAAACTCTTCGAATGCATCAGAACAAGTGCTACTCATTATCTCTGCGTATATTTCCGGAGTGATTTCTGGCTCAATTCGCGCAAATTGGATCGGGCTGTCGGAAACGACTAATGCCTGGGCTACGAGCTGCTTCAGCTCGGGTATCAACCGCAGCAGCTCGAGATATGTTGTCCGGTTAGCTGTTTGCGGATACCATATAATACGCGGCATGTCATCTTTGGTGAAAGACCTTTCGTCGTTCAGCCACGTCAGATCATCGTCCATGATAAAGCGCGCATGAACAAACTTTTGGAGCACGGCTAGTTCTGGTTGTTCAAAGCACCACTTGGCGAAAAAGGTGTTGTGGTAAATACCGTGCACTATGCACTGCATTTCGCCATTGATGGGCCGAGGTCTTTTTAGTCGGATGTAGCGGTCGATGTTCCCTGTGAAGGCAGCCATGAGAATGAGGATGTCTTTATCAACTCTTGGCAGGTGTCGTGGCAAGGGAGCGTATAGTAGAGCGAGCGTCTCGCTTGGAATGGCTCTCTCTTCCAGCCGTTTCCCGTCGGCCCCCAAGCACCAATCTTCGGTGATGTCAAAGGGGGGAGGGAAGATTTCATGGTGTACTGGCTGCCTCTTGTCTAGTGTTGACCGAACACAGGTATCACCGTTCAGAAAGGCTCCAGCCTCAGGCTCGTCAAACAGACAAAGATTGTAATCGTTCATGACACGGTAGAGATTTCGTGAATTTACTACCAGATCGTAAATGCCTTGAGAGGCAGGTAAATTATCGCGAGCTTCCTCTGCAATGGCAACATCAGGAAGAAGATCTAGCTCTTTGTAAAGCTCTACGTATCCGCCAGCAGCACATGCTCGGCCAATTTTGTAGCGCATGAGAAGTGTAGGATGGGCCTTCAAGAGCTGTCGCAAAGTATCTTGACTGGGAACATCGGGGTGCCAGAAGCAATATGGCATGTCTTCTGCTTTCTTCATCTTGAGTATCCGGTTACTCATGATGTCCCTAGCGTTGAAGGCTCGCTCCAAGGATGGGTGTAGCGATTTGCCACGAAGTTCAATAGCGAAGCCATCATGATACCGAATGCCTGCGACCAGACACTTGTAAACCAACTCATGCGGGAACTCGTTGGGGACTGACTCTCCGCGGATGGCAGCTCGTAGTGGCTCCAGCTCCAGAGTGATAAGGCTCTCTCGTAGCGTCTTCAGTTCATCAACGAGCATGGCGGGCGAGTACGGCAAGGAAAAATGTTTAGAGAGTAGAAATGATGAACGACACTGTCGAATCTCTGGCATTTATAACTGTTAAATTGGCGGTAAAGAACGGCAGAATCACTCTTCTCAACTGCTTCACAAGAAGCGCGAACCACAAGGCAAACCTCTGCCGGCTCTACAATCCTCCCGCATAACCGAGTCCACAACACTCTTCCCAAAGCATTCACCCAATACTGCTAAAAACTTCTAATTTACAGAACATGACTTGCTCTTCTTCACAAGATCCTGCACAATCGCATCTTTACGCCTGAACTCGGGCGAAAATGCCTCGAGCTTGTCACCCTTCAGCGCTCGTCGAGCGTCAGCTGCGTCCCTGAAGGCCTTTCGAGGACCCTTCACCTTGACACCTTTGGAGCCAATGAGCATACCAAGAATCGCAAAGGGTGCCGACGCCGGATCATCGACAATGTCGACAATGCTAAGTGCAGCGCTCCCTGCCTCGCCAATGATAAGTGCTGCGCGTGCAATCATCGCGGCCCCACCAAGCGCCGATGCTGCAGTTCCAGCGAAAGGAATGACTGCGAAGACAATGCTGAGGATACTGAGAACAAGTTCCCGTGTCTTCGTCTCCTTCTGCTTCTCGCCAATCTCCTTGACAGACTTGATGGACTTGATGGCGTCTTCAAGCATAAAGACAGGCATGCTGAACGCTGTGACGGCATCAGCGCCAGAGGCATCCAGATCATCATCTAGAGAATCTATGTATGTTTCGTAGAGAAGCTCCGCAAGATCATCAGTCTTCGGGATAGCCTCCTCGATGATAGCCTTGGGGTTCGGAACGTCGATCTTGGCGGTGTCTTGGATGCGACGCGGGTAGTTCTTGTGTATCGTGAAGCCTGCGTGCGCCTCGCAAGGGCAGATAGGACCAGCAGCAAACCTGTTGGGCTCTTTCTCGTCAACGTCGCGGGCGTGCGGACCATTGGGGCAGATGCAAATGTCGTGATCTGCATAGTCTTTCCACTCGACCCAGCTCTTCTCGATTCCATGATTTGCCAGAAGTGCCTCGTAGAACCCGTCCTCGTCGCGCATCTTGTACGTGATAAAGCGCCTGTTGGCAGCTTTGGGAGTACCAACGGGGACACGCAGATCAACTTCAGTGCAAGGGCCAGAACCCTTGCTGTTTGGCGCTGTCCACTCGCAGTCCATGTACTTGTTGCCTTCGCCAGATTTGACCTTCATGAAAGTATCCAGAACCATGTCGATACCCTCTTTCACCCAATCGACATACCACTTGAACTGCGACTGGGTTAGTATGTCGTGAAACGGCGGTTCATACAACGTACCTTGTCGTCATAGCCCTTAGATACTTCTTTATAGTCCTTTATGGCCCTTGACAGTTCTTTAGACAGACTGCCTAGAATGTACGGGGCGACACAGTGGCCAGGTGTGGACGAGGGAATGTCGTCAATTGAGTCGTACTCTTTGTCACACGATTCAATGAGCTCCAACTCGTTCTCATCGTCGTCAATATCACCATAAACGTTGTGAGTATCAGCCCACTCTTCCTGAAGATCAATCGCCCAGTCAGAGGTTCCACCAAAGTTAAGACGCTGCCATTCAGTCATCAGTAATGGCAGTCTTGGTAGTCTGGACCACCTCTTACCTTGTACTTGGCAGTTCGCCCTTGCTTCGTCTCTTCACTCATATATGCGACCTAATTCGTATCTGCAACATAAACCGGTCAGTTTGGATGCTCTCAAGCCACGGTCAATCGGTACCAACCGTCGAAGATCATATAGTCGCTATCTGTTTTGGCATCGTGCCACTTTTCCACGTCTCCAGAATGTGAGTGGACGAGGGCTTTCAGCTCCGCGTTCGAGATGTAGCCAGCAGTGCCAGTGCATTTACCCTTGGCAGCTCCTGACTCGGGTCCAGTGAATGTGCACGCTGGGCCTTTGCATCTGGCGCTACTCATTTTGAACGACCGACCATAACTGGAGACGCCGACCACGAGCTTTCGAGCCTCAACACCGGCTTTCGTAACCATGGCCAGAGAGTTCTCAGTCTCTGTGAGATTTACTGGAATACTGTTAGTTAGACAGTTAGATGACGCCTTGGACAGTGGCTTACCGTGCGATCTCAGGCAGCTGCCCTTGGGGCATCCATCACTAGCCCAGGGACTCTCGTAATCCCATTGCCCTGACACATTATCAGCACGGGTGAAGGTCGCGTAGATCCTGATACATACCATGGAGGTCGTAAGTCATGTAAACAATGTAGTCGACCGTCTTAGAGATAGCAGCGATGGGGAATTGCTTCAGATACCAAAAGGAAGCCGGTGCGGCTATCGATAGAGACTTGTCGGAGGGAAGCTTACTCTTGACAAGCTGCAGAAACTTAAAATAGTTTGCAGGTTCGTCTGGGCTACCCTTCGGGATGTCAGGGAGATCGGGGGCCTGCGGATGGAAAGTCAGGAATGTCTCGTGCAATGGGTTGGATGCTAAGAATACTTACACCTGGATACTCCCAATCAAAGTCCACACCGTCAAGATCATGATCCTCTACAAAGCGAACAACTTCGTTGGCAAAGGCTCCACGATTGGAAGGCTTGACAGCCTCGCGCAAGATGGCATATGTATCTACACCCACAGAAAAAGACCATCCACCAAAGGCAATGATTCGTTTGATGCCTTTCAAGCCTTTGAAGTTCTTGAATTGGCCATATGTATCTTTGACACTTACCTTGTGGTCGCTTGTGATGTTGGCAAAGGCAAAGTGCACGTCTGTCCATCCGCTAGTGAATGCAGAGGTGATAGTCCGCACGTCCATGTGCATGCATGGTCGGTCTTGGTTCCATGACTCGTAATAAGCGATCTTTTTGAACGAGTCCGGGGGCTTCTCGTTGTTAACGATCTTCATGCCGCAATTGGAGATACATCCATTTTCTCCAGGCTTGGACGTACCCGGATTACCCGTAGTCGATTTGGAGACAGTGCAATAGTCCTTGGTCGTTCCTGTCAGAGCTTTGCGTTAGTAAGTTCGTTCTAGGGCGCATCCACAATCGGAGACTTACCACACTGGCCCCAAATGTTACAACAAGCCTTGAGGGGGCAAGGATTCAGATCGGCGAGCTTCTTGTTACCTGTTGGCATCTTGGACCCCGGCTTGCTCGGTCCGCACTGTGCATTTGAAACTGGTGCTGGCAGAGGGGGGCTTCCTTTGCTTGTGCAAATCTTCTGCCCCATCAACAGATTCTTACAGCCGTTCCAGCCCCTAGGCTGTCAGTACCTAGTATCCTCTCTGATCACACAACACTCACCATGTTTCTTTGTTAAAGTGGTCTAGGTCAGAGGTTTTGAGACCATTGAATGCCGCGATAGATGAACAGGTTTGACCTTTCTGCAAAATAGAGATTAGCTGATTCGAACGCTTGTGTAAGGGAGACCGTAACAAACATCAACGTCATGTGTTGCACATTCACCATTAGCCTTGGGCTTTGGCCTGATGTCGGGAAGTGAACCAGCAGAGCAGCAGACAACTTGGCCCTCCATAAGCGTAGAGCATAGCTTCTTGTTGTAGCTGTTGTTCTTGGTAAATCCGGACGGACTGGTGCCGCACTTGGTGGCAAGGCTAGCACAAGAGTCGCCCGAAGCAACACGGGTTGTTCTGCAGGTGGCTCTATTGAACAAATGGGAATGGGAATGGCCGTGAGAATGATGATGGGAGTGTCGCCTATAATGAGAGTTTTGGTGATCAACAAGTCTTGTTTTTACATCCAGGTTGTCAATGGCCTTTGCTCCGTTGGCACCGACAGTCAATGCACAACTAGCTTTGGCCCAAGACTTGACCGCCTGCTGAACGAAAACAAGATTGCCATCACCACTGCTGACAAGGCCTATAGTGTAGTCAGAAGTACGATTACCACCACAAACTTGAATAATGCTTCTGGAAGAGTCAGTCAGTTCGGTACTACTGCTTGCAGTGCCCGAAAGCGCTGATAAACTGCTACCAACGTCGACGAGCGCTCCAAGCGTCTCCGCCTGTCGTGGAGCTCATATCCCTCATGTACGTCAGCACCAACATCAGTGGGCCACACTTCGACGTTAAGGGCAGGTAATGTAAGTCACAGGCCCCGCTCATCAATTGAATAATGCCATGACATGCTAAATGCTAAAGACCCCTGCTCCAGTGGGGGTAAATCAAATCATCCTCGATGCTATCACTGGAAGTCTAGAACTCTTGTTGGAAAGGAACCAATTCTAATGGGACCTGTCAGAAGTAGGCGAGAATGTTCATCAGATGGGCCGACACTCATAAGATCTTGAGATACTGTGTAATCGAATTTCATGGCCCTGGTTATCTAGTCTCCAAAGTAATCACCATTCATTCATCCATTTTACTCAGTCTCTCTTTAATTTCAGTCTCTCGGTTATAGTTTTTGGATTCATCACAATCACGATTCTCAATCCTTTCAGTTCGATCTATACTTTACTACCAGTCACCATGAGACTTTCATTTGGAACAATCCTTCTTTTCTTCGTTGTCAATTGCTTGGCGGGCGGTATTCGTGGCGCTTACGAGCGCATGTACATCTGGTACGCATATCAGGCCAACATTGACCTTCTCGAGAACGGCCTCCAGGGCAAAGACAAACTCAGCCTCGACAGCCTTGATATCTGCAAGGGCCAAACTGGAAGTGGGCGCCACGGTACGATGACGTTCAAAGAGTTCATCGGTTTCACCAACAGAGACGCCAAAGGCAGGACTCCTCCGCTCGCGAGATGGAGAGACCTGCCTGACAACAACCCACCTTACTACGATAGGACTGCTCAGGCCCTATTAGACAAAAGAGCAACCGCTATGTGGTTCAAAACCGAAGACATTGTCGAGCACGCCACAAGCTACACTAAGCTTCTCCCCGAGGTCGGTGGTGTCGTTTACGGGCTTAGTAACTCCCTTCCTGGCGACAATAGCAACATCCGTAAAGCCCTGGTATGCATTGGTCAGGTCGAGAAGACCCGCCAGGTCGACTATGATCGCTATCGTATCCCAGCAATGAAAGCCAGCCCCGAGTTTAAGGACTACAAGATTGAGCGTTTGCAGCTCGTCTTGGGAACCAAACAGGGAAGCTCAACGGCCGTTCTTGATTTGGATGTCATTGCACAAGACAATAATGTCAAACCTGCCGACTTCAGAAAGAAGGGTCAGAATTGGGAGAACAAAACATTTTTCAAGGATTCGGCCAATGGCACCAAAGCAAGCAATCACTTCAGTGCTCTCAGGAGTGCTAAACAAGCTGTACGCAAAGCTGAGACAGGTAGTTGCTAGAGGACGGATAAGACTGGTCAACTTGGGGAAAATCCAGTGGTCCTATCAGTCTGGCAGAGTAAAGATGTTGAGTGCTGGCTGGGATATTGAAAGATTATGTGGGAGAATAATTATCAGATTCTATCTGTACTTTTTAGGCTTTGTTCCGACTTATCTCTGGTTCTCAATAAGGTGATCCACCTCAATTTCGCGATCAATCCTAATTATCAGAGACATAATGTCTTGAGCATCAACTTGATATGATTCATAAAGTATATTGGCAATACGAAGTAGTGAGTGTGAGTTGAAACCCTATACCCAGTCTAGATCCAAAAATGCTTTATATTGAGTACATATGTGATCATGAAGTGTTAAATCGAGAGCAAGAATGTGCTGTTGACTCACATTGAAAGTTCCCATTCGTCTAGATGGACATGACTCAACGAAATTGCCTCAGATGCATTGTTTCCTAATCTGGGTGACATCAACGGCATGGAAATCAATTGCATTGGGAGCGCCGGAGCCCAAACGACTCGGCTGCTTGAAGACATTAGAAACCTTGTTCTCCATCAGCCGATATCAAGCTTACTTGATTAGGCTATTGTTGGTTGTGTCACTCGCTCGGGCTAATGAACAGCACTGCAGGGGCCTTTTGTTCCTGGTCGTCTTCTTGGCTCCACAGGAAAGCGGATAGCAGGACTAAGAATATTCAAGTTCCAACAGCATGTGGCCATAGAGACAGGATAACCTCGAGACATTGAGCCCAATAACGATGTTGTTGTATCACACTGTCGGTTCAAAGGCCCTCGGCAGTAGTTGACAGCTGAGTTGAAGCCGTTGGTTGAGCCGTTTTCCCTTCGTAGGTGGGGTAACACTCAAAGTATTGGCTCAACTCTCGGCGCATTATCCATATGGCCATGCCGAGTAGTGAAAAATTCTGTCATCGCGGTGGAACATCTAACATTGGTATTTCCATTTTCTTGGTGTTGTAAAATCGAGATAGTATGTGACATGTGTAAGACAGGGAAGAGCTAGTTGACGACTCGTCTGTGGGCTATAAGTCCACCCCTTTTCCTCCTTTATCGGCATAAATCCATCTATTGGCACATCAAATCTCATACTTGATTAACATGATCCTCCTTACTGCCAGCCTCGCTCTCCTTGGAAGTTGCCATATAGCCTTTGGGGCTGCTGTGAGCGAACCCCTCAATCGACGAGGTTGGGATCCTGCCAACCCTCATGACGACAAAACTTCAAAGTCATGTAGTTGGTGGCTTGACTATGACGATGAAGTCTCTTGTGATTCCATCCTGGAAGATTATCACATCACTTCTGACGACCTTCAACGGTGGGTAAGTAAGACTGCACCAAACCAGGCTCACAGCTGACACAACTCGAATGTCAGAATCCTTCGATCAAAGATGACTGTAAAGGCATGACTGTCGGGAGGTCGTACTGCGTCGAGGCCACAAGTGCCGTTGAGCCCGAGCCAAAGCCTGAATCAAAGCCATCAACAGCGAAGCCCAGCTCGAAGCCTTCACCCACTCAACCTTCCAATGGTGAGCCTCTTGAGAAACCCTTTTTGGCTACTATCTGGCTAATGAGAATGCATACAGGTATCAAAACTCCCGATGCCCTCCAACTCGGTATTGTCAGCAACTGCGAAAAGTTCTACATGGTCAAATCAGGTGAAGGGTGTGCTACCGTTGCTTCCAAGAACGGCATCATTCTGGCCGAGTTCTACAAGTGGAATACAAAGGTTGGCTCTGCATGTACTGCCTTATATGCAGATGCCTATGCCTGTGTATCTGTCATTGGACATAATGCCGCTACACCCGTGCAAACCAGCAAGCCGTCTAACGTCATCAAGACTCCATCGCCCATCCAGGACGGTACCACGAAGGATTGCGAAAAGTTCCACTTTGTGAAGTCAACAACGACATGTGCGTCCATTGAGGAGTACTACAATTTGCCCTTTACAACGTTCAAGTCGTGGAACCCGGCTGTCGGGAACAAATGTCAATCCTTACTAGCCAACTACTGGGTCTGCGTCAAGGCCAAAGGCTGGAAGCCAAGTACCCCCACGAAGCCAAGCAAGCCGGCCAACGGCATCGAGACACCTGCAATGATTCAACCCGGCATGACAACCTCTTGCAACAAGTTCCACGAGGTAAAGAAGACTACAACTTGTGCATCAATCCAGGAATACTATAAAATTACAATGGAACAGATTTCCAAGTGGAACCCCGCTGTTGGATCCAAGTGTACAGCGCTCTGGGCTGGTTATAGCGTCTGCGTTGAAGTTATAGGTCAGAAGCCATCTCCGACCAAGCCTAGCAACGGGATCAAAACGCCATCTCCAGTTCAGGACGGAGTCACCAAGTCTTGTAAGAAGTTTCACATGGTGCAGAAGACTACGACCTGTGCTTCGATACAGAACTATTACAAGATTACAATGGCACAGCTTTATAAGTGGAATCCTGCTATCGGTGCCAAGTGCACCAATTTGTGGGCTAACTACAACGTTTGCGTCGCCGCATAGGGTGGTTATAAAGGGGTTAAATTGGACTGGTTGGGTTTGCAGCATTGACTTGTCGCTTTATGTTTAACTATTTGATACAGCCATTGCCCTTATTAAGATTCTCTTATCAAATCGAATATCGAGGTGATGATAATGGTGTAGAAGTGCACCTAATTGGTAGTCATCACTTTGATGATTAGGCATTAGATTTGGTAGAATATCACAGCGCGCCCTGACGTTAAAAGTAGGCCGAGTGATACGACAGACACCTGTTGGTATGTCTCGTCACTGCAAACTTGGCCATACTCACTCTACAAAGTACCTAACGTAGGATAGTTCGACATAATAAACGCATCTTATTTATCGCCTGATTCAAATTGCCGAGTCGTTAAGAATGGTCTCATAGTCCTTCTCATGCTAGTCAATAATGTGCAATCGTATACTTTCAAGTGAGGACACTGCTTGGTATTGTCATAACGCTGGACGCTGATCGTATGTTAATAAACCACTGAGGTCTAGCTTTATTCCACTCGTTCCCTTTCAGCCTCGAGTAGGCTAATCCGTCAGACCAATACCGTTTCTTTCTCGTCATCAAGATACCTCACATCAATACCATTGAAGAGACCTTCTCGGTCAACCATATCAAGGGGATGGATCTCTTATGTTCCTAGCAAGAGACCCTGAATTGTAGGCTAGATAGTGGTTTTAAGGGGGGATAAACTGTGAGACGTCCACAAAATCGTTCAGCCAATCTTCGTAATCCATAGACAGTGAGTGTATCAGCGCTTCGTCCGAAATACCGATGTTCTGTGGTGCCATAGATCCTGTCACTTCGCTTGGATTTTCCGCTGGTATTGTATTGGACTGAGGGGAATTGGAGGAGATGTCGAATCCATTACCTGTCGAATATCCTTGAGATTGAGGATCCGGAGTATCGAGACTATGTTGGTTTATCGAGCTTCCCTGCATGCTAGAAATGTCCCCAGGCGTTATGCTAGGTCCAGACGAGCCGTAGAACGGTTGATGACTAGAAACGAATGGTGGCTGCTCAAAAGATAAACCTTGGGTCCAATAATTAGAGACTGGCTCGGCGCGAGATTGTTGCGGTTGTTCCAGATTTTGGCTTTGACTATGCAGGTGAGTGATGTGAAAATAACTTTGCTGGTGGGACTACTTACTGACTCGTCTGTGCAAGCTGCAGATGGGAGGCCTGTGGTTGTGGTGCATACTGATTCACTTGTTCCTGATGAGTAAGAGTTCCATTCCCATTTAGTTGCGAATGAGTAGCCTGTGGTGAAGCCTGCTGAGATTTCTTGCGCTTCTTTCCAGATTGAGCTTCATTTTGAGTGGCCTGTAGGTTGGAGTCCTGTCGTGGTAGTTGCTGGGACTTCGCGTTTCGTACCTAAGGTAGTTTAGCAATATATTTGCTGTCAAAGAACTGTTGATGGGGAAATACTCTTGGCACTGGCTGGTACTTTGCAACTTGTACTCCATCTTGATACAAGTTAGAGACGAACTGTGTACCGCAAGGTACTGTTGGTGCGAGCCTTGCTGCGTCCATTTGCCAGGTTGGAGGTCTGTCGTCATCATTCCTAAAGACGTAGCGAGTCATGTATATGCTGTCAAGTACAAGATCCAGAGAGCCAGTATTCAGTGGTGCGATTCGAGCCTTTGCTGTAAGGTAAGGAACCGCGATCTCCACAAAGCGTGTCCTTGGCCTTTCTGTGCGCGGGTATAAGAAGTCCTAGAGGTTATCCCATGCTTTCTAGGCTGGTTCACCGTTATTTGTCTCCCGGCATCGTGTCAGCTCTGACCCGAGCATAATGCCTGATTCTCCCGCGGTAGTACGGACGCATTGCGACTGATCATGCTGGGCTTCATTCTTGTCTTCCGAGATGTCCTCGCGGCAATTCTGGCAAACGAAAGGGGAAACGTGGATGTTGGCTCGGTGGCAAGATTGGAGATGAGTATACAAAGCCACCATTGTTTTCAAAGGCAGGTTGGCACATGCGTAAAAGCGAATGCTATCGTATTTGTGAAACGGGCATTCTATGAATTTCGGGGGTTTCTCAGCATGAGGATATCGGGGTTGGCTCGAAGACTCCATGGGGGCGTCAAGAAGATGTAATAATTGTGTGGTGTGTATTCTGAAGCAATGATGAAGAAGAAGAAGAGTCAAAGGAGATCGCTGGCAAGGGAAGGGTTTGGTATGGTAACACCTGCCAGGGTAATTCCTTCCCGAACGTGGATGAACAGAGAAAAGGATGAGGAAAGAGAAAGCTTGAGGGTGTTAGCTCACGCCGAAGGAAGGAACTCTACGGCGATAAGCGATAAACCTTCGTCCACATATCGAGACGAACTGCCTTACCTTGCTTTACTTTATAGAGTGGCTGGGCAATTTAAATCGGGCGTCGAACAAGATGCGTTTATTATAAACTAAAATTTCCAGCAACAGGACATAACGTGCTTTTAGCTGACCGTTCCTTATGCAACAATACCAATCAATAGCCCCGGCCCCATGAAGTCATCACTTTGTAGACACAGTGTTGAGCTCGTTGAAAGAAAGCTCAGGCTGCTTATCATGATCGAGCAGCACAGCTGGATCAAAGATACAAAAGATCAGGATCGCAATTGCGATACAAACACCATCAAGACCAATAAAGTATCCCTCAGTCTTCATCAACTTTCCATCCCAACCTTCAAGAAGTTCGACCGTTCGGTAGATGCATCGGATGTATACAAACACGACAGATATGATGGTGGCGTAGATGACGAAGCGTTGGCCCTTGGCGAGTTCAAGACCTCGTGTTCTCAAGACAAATATTGCAAAGAGAATGCAAAAGCCCGTCATGCTGACGAGTTGGAAGATGATACCAGATACCATCAGGTTGGCACCTGGCTTGGTGTCTTTGCCCTTGTTCGCTGCTCCCGACGCAAGACCGCCCCCGCCAGCCTGGATCAGAAGAGCCAGGACATCAACGACGAGGAAGATCCAAAGGTAAAGCTTAGGCCTGATGACAGAGTATTGAGGTCCGACCGCCTTGATGAGATATCCCAGCGTGACGTAGATGGCAGCAGCGACAAAGATGGGAGCGACGACGAGGGTAGTGATCTGAAGAAGGAAAGCAATCTTGTTGTAAGCACATTTCGATGACCACGTTCGACCGATCCAGCCGATGAGCTCGATGTACGAGGAAATGGCTAGGAGGTACGAAGTGGCTTTTCGCTTCTGGAACGATCGAACGATGTGATAAATCCCCGTAGCGGCGAAAATTAGACAAAAGACGATTCCAGCTGCTAGGCTGGGGACATAGCCGTAGGCATTCTGAAGGCCTGAGATAAGGTCTTTACAACCGTTTAGAAGATCGCCTCGGGCGTAGGAACCATCTGCTATCGACATGATGGCTTTGAATGAAGAGTGAAGAATACGAGAAAGCTGACGCTCGAAGAAGAGCGAAAACCTCGAACCCCAGAACGAAGGGCGCCGGGTCTGCAACACTCCTCAGGACCAACAAGTCCCTCAGAGTTTCTTCTCTTTCCGACTCATTCGCTGACCCAACACCGAGTCGTGTTTTACCCGCTTAGATTACAAGCATGCAGCTTGTTATCAGAGCTGACAGGGATAGGGTGCGACGCTAGATCTTACGGTGTGGGAATAAGTATGGGGACGACATCCTTGCTATGACCACGTAAAAATTGGCCCAGATTAATTTTGTGACACGTCGCGGACCCCTTTGTTGGTTGTAGCTGGACATCGAAAAGTGCCGGCTGATGAGACATGTCTTGTCATGCATGAGGGTGCATACTACAATTGTACTTTGCTACACGATCTATGCTCACCAACCCTGAACCTCCTCCACAAAGACTTTCAACCCCTTACTTGGCTTCGCCACAATTCCATCGGCGATATCCCGTACCTCGTAGTCCTTGTCAATGTCAAACCTGTATCTCCCTACCAACGCGCATGTAAGAGCCATAAGCTCAGCTAGTGAGAACTTTTGACCAATGCAGCCTCGAGGGCCGTGCAGAAACGTCAGGAATGCGTAGTTGCTCTTTGAACCGCCTGAGTTGGCTTGGCCAGGCGCCATCCACCGCTCAGGGTTGAACTCATCTGCATCCGGACCCCAAAGTTCGTGGGCTCTGTTGATGGCCCATGGACAGAGGATGACCATTGTTCCCTTGGGAATGAATGTGCCGAGGATTCGAGTGTCTTTGAGGGCATCGCGGACGGTGAAGGGGATTGGTGCGTAGAGTCTTAGTGATTCCTGGCAGACTGCATGGAGATAAGAGAGGCTATCGAGCTTTTTGGCATCAACGTCGTCTGTGAGACCATCAACATTCTGTCGAATCTCCTCTTGAAGGCGGTCTTGGATATCATGGTTCTTTGCCAGAAGAAACATTGTCCAGGTTAGCGCTGCAGCACTGGTCTCGTGTCCAGCAGCCAGAAAGGTCATCATCGTATCAACGAGTCCTTCATCGGTGAAATGGCCAGACTCCAGTGCTGTAGATATGATATCAGGCGACAGCTTCTCCTTAGCTGCCATTTGAACTTTCTTCGCGTTGATGAGTCTCTGAGACGTTTCCCTTGCTGCTTTTGAGGCAGCCAAAACGCCCATGTTTCTTTGAAATGGCAAGTAATCCGTAATTATGGATGGAAGAACAAGCTGAAGAACAGTCAAGAGCTTAGCACCACGGCTCTGCTTCACCATCGATCCATACATTTTCATAGTATCTTCGATGCTGGGATCTGCAAGAGACTTGAACTCGTGGCCCATACCTGCAGAACCAATGATGTCCATAGAGGCTCGACTCGCCCAGTCGACAATATCAATCTCTGAAGTTGACTCCTCTTTGAGTTCCTTTCCGATCCCGTGGACCAGCTCTTGTGCTTTGCTCCAGAAGACGGGGTATAGCTCTTTGATGTGACGGAAGCTGAATGCCGGCATCAAGTTCTTCCTTTGCAACTGAGAGTGTCAGCTTTATTCTCATACTGGGTGGATGAACACACCTTGTGAACATCTCCTTCTGACAGGAGTAGTCCATAACCCAAGATCTTGCCGACCATTGCGCGGAGGAGATGAGGCTTGACGTAGTCATAGCTGTTTTGACCAAGCACCTCTTTTAGTCCCTCAGGGCTTGTGACGACGAGCCTTTCTTGGTTGAATAGATGCCTTCCTGGTCAGCATAACTATTGTACAGGCGAAGATTACTCACTTGTATCTGATCAACCCATTGTTTTCAATTGTCCTTGACCAATGTCTGAACGGCAATCCAGCGGGCTGACTGACAGACTCTGCCCAGTGCCCATTGAGAAAGCTCGCGCCCTGCTACTGTCAGCCACATTCTCAGTTCTATCTTTCGATACATACCTTTGGTTGCGGGAGGTGTCTCAAAGGACTAAAGAACCAATGATACAAAAACACCAAGTAGAATGCCCAAACGCTCAAGAACGCCAGTAAATACTTCCCCATGTAAAACGGGGCATGACGAATAGAATAATCCTTATCGTGAAGTATTTGGGTGTAGATTGCAAAAGCGAGAGCACAAACGGCCCAGGGTCGGTAATAAGAGAGAAAAACAGCAATTCGTGGCATGGTGAGGATGGTGTGGATGAGGAGGAAATCTCCCGGAGTTGGGTATTTTATGTGCAGACTTACCCACTCGAGCTTTGTGCAGGGGTAGGCAGGGCCTTGTTACGTGCACTGCCACTACGTGATTGACTTACAGGCGCCTTATAGCGTATCTTCAGTGGACGCTGCACTAAATTAGGCGGCATAAGATTCACGCGATTGTTGAGGTCCAATTGGCATCTTAATATTCTAAACCACGTTCTATAGTTCATCATGCGAATTCTCTCTTCTTAAATCGCAGCTTAACGCCAACAGGCGGCATAACAGCCTCTGTAACCCACTGACTCTCCGGCCGAACTCCATTATGCTCAGGAAGCAGCTCAATATCAAAACGGCTCAAAACATGATACAAAATCATCTTCATCTCGAAATCGACAAGAAATCGGCCCGGACAAGCATGTTTTCCATGTCCAAAAGGAAGATAGGTCGAGGAAGTCGATACAAACGACAGAGTTGGGTTAGCGTCTTTGCCATCAGGATCAGTCCTCATATCGGAGAATCTAAAAGGATAGAACTTCTCCGGGTTCTCGTAGATATCAGGGTCTTGATGAACAGGATACGAGAGGATTGACATGGTTGAGCCATTGGGCAGAGTATGGCCGTCTGGAGTCTTGAGACCCCCTGGCGCAACAACCTTTCGGATCATAGCTCTGTTTCCAAATCCATGTGTTCGCATCGATTCTCTGAGAATGCTGTCTGTTCGAATCATCTTGGAGACCGATGCTTTGTCAAAGACACCGCCACTCTCTGCTAGTACATCAGCCATCTCTTTTCGGATGATTGTAGTCGTGTTGAACTCGGCATCAGAAGCTGAGATGTTGATCAAAACATTGCTGATAGCAACAGCAGTCTGATGGAATGAGGCGAGGTTTGCAAGACAAAGCCGATCGGAAATCTGAGAGGGCGATACTTGGCTACCATGCTTGTCGATGGCATAACGCATCATCATCTGCAGATTATCTGTTGGTTCATCACCTTTCTCATAGAGCCCAGGATTCAATAGTTTCTTGGTCCTCTCCTCGTAAAGAGGCTGAATATGCTTTTGAATCTTCCATCGTCTGTACCGTGTTGGCAATGTGACGAGGAAGCCAATCAACGGCTTGAGAAGCGATGGAGTGTAGATCAACAGTCCAGAATTCAAAATGAATAGGTCTGCAAACGCCAGCGAATCTTTCAGATATGCCTTATTGCGGCCTTGAAAATTAGCTTACATCGAACAAAAGGAACTAAGACTCACAAAGAGGCAGGCCAACAGTGAATCGACTCGAGACTTGAGCTACAATCCACTTCATAGCCTCATAAACATCAACCTCATCACCATCCCCAGGCTTGATGTACTCCGGAATAGCATACTGAAGCTCATCATCAACTGCAGCAGCTAATATCTCAAGAAAACGGCCCATCTCCTTCTTGATGATGATACTCTGCCATGGATCTTGGATATAGCTTGCATGTCCAGAGTTCCAATCTCCTTTGTCGATCTCTCTGAATCCTTCGATTGGGCTGAGCACAGCGTCTGGTTGTGAAGCGGCCCATTGTGTATGGTGGTGTGCTAGATGGATTTCATCTTTGAAGCCCATGCTGGGCAATACGCAGGTCTTGCCATGTTTGGTGAACTGATTTATTAGTTTCGCCCACTCATTTCTGGAGGAGACATACTGTTTGATATGCTTCGAGAAAAAGCTGCCGACAGTCCGTGAGATACGCCCACTGTAATTTGAAAGGCAGATATGAATGACGCTCAAGCCTTGGAAGACTCGAGGGTAACTTTTGGAAACTTTTGTGTTGAACCAGATAAACAGCCGCCAAAAAGACGGCCACAAACAGGTAAACCGCCATCACGATCGATGCTGAGAATGCCTTCACAATAATGTCAAAGCCAGAAAGAAAGCTCGCTACCCTAACGAGTACGTACCTCACCATCAGCCCTAGCCGAAACATCGCTAGTTTAGTTCAAATTTAGCCACCGTTAGCTTCACCCTGAAAACAAACAGTCACGCCACAACCGCATCCCCTGCTCCACCAAGCTCCATAGTAAGCTTCCCTCAGACTCAGACTATGACATTCACGGCCCGGAAAACATCTATAGATACTTCTTCCAATCTCATGCTCTGCAAGGAACATTCGCCCCACCATCACAATGTCAGCATCCTCAGGCGTAAAAATCATAGTCGTACGTTTTTCCTCACCAAGTTCGTCAAATCACTAACGTCTCAGGCCGGTCTTCCGCGCACTTCTACGACAAGTCTCAAGAAAGGTCTTGAGATTCTAGGCGTAACGCCTTGTTTTCACCTTGGAGATCCTCCAGCGCCAATCTCCCGCGTCAAAGAAAGTGCAAGAGTACTCGCTATCCAAGACCGCAATGAGAGGCTCAAAGCGCTGAAGAAGTTGTATGATGGCTTTGAAGCTGTCTTTGAACCACCTGCTAGCGCTCTGGTCGATGACATGCTGACAATCTACCCCAACGCAAAGGTACGAATCATCCACTCTCCATTGCAGCTTCCTCACATCTCTAGGTCATCCTCTCCGTCCGCAAAAACCCGCAGGTCTGGCTCGCGTCCTACTACGGCCTAGGCATTGATCTCCGCTCAAAGTGGTACCGCGTCCTAGGGTACTGGATCCCTGGCGTGATTCACTCCAGCGACCTTATCGTAGCCTGGTCGAAATACTACTCCGACAAATTCAACCTTGAGCAAGTCCCCTCGGAGGACCTGTACCATAAGCACAACCAGTGGGTTCATGATATCGTGCCTGCGGGTCAATTGCTCGAGTACCAGCCGAGTATGGGATGGGAACCCCTGGCGCGATTTCTAAAGAAGCCTGTTCCGCAGGACGAGCCGTTTCCACGTGTCAACGAAGCTGCTTTTCTTAGAAACGTGAAGCGAGTTGCTATGGGTCTTGGATCGTTGGCTTGGCTGTGTTTGTTTGTTGGTCTGTATTACGCTGGATCCATGGCGTGGTCAATGTTTGCGTCTGAAACTTGAGTCGAGTTGGTTGAATAGCAAAAAAAAAGAAACTGCGCCACGTACATGCTTCTCATTGCTGGTCGTCGTCTGAGTGAAAATTCTATTGGTCGCTTACACGTACCCCTTGCTGGATACTCTCACATCAGCCGCTAATAGCGATTTGCAGGGATTGTACACGGCATGTGGGCGATCCCTCGGATACTGAAGCCCTTTGTAAGTGAGTGTGAGATTTAAGTAAAACTCCATTTAAAATGAAACCGTATTTTGCAATACGGGATTCCGTGCGGTGAAGCATTTGTTTTCGGACCATCGCCGACTGAGACTTCACAGGGTTGATTAACTTTTGCACGCGCGGCACGGAAGGGCAGTGTTACTCTACGGCCCGGTTTCGAAGCTTGTAAATATCTCCACGTTGATGAAAATTGATGCTGTAACTTTCTTGCCTCACTCACCAAAATGGCCGCTCTCGCTGCACTCTGCCTTGCATTGGCTTCCCAGGGCCTTACAGCCTGGGCCCTCGGTTTCACTGCCCCCACAAACCTTGCCCGACCTGCTATTGCAGCGGTTGTTGCTCTGCTTACCTGGTTCTTCAATCAGGCCATTTTCGACGCATTGCCCAGTCGTTTACAGGTGGCGTTGCTATCTACAGGAATGTGGATCCAATGCTTGAAGACGTTTGACGATCTCTGCCTGAGCAGATTGTCTTTCGAGGGTATATCGCCATCTTTTACGAAGCGTGCGTCCTTTGGGGTCAGCAATCTTTGGAACATGCGTGGTGTTGGTACGAGGAAGCAGATATCCCAAATCCCTCCCTGGTCTAGCCAGACACACTCTCTCGTACCGTCTCGCAGCCATGAACTTAGACGACATGCGAGGAATGCTATCATTAGCTTCCTCATCCTCGATGTCTTTGCCGCCCAACCACCTCCAGATCCCAACATGATATCTCCCCAGAAGGAACACTTGCTGACACGCATCGGCCAAATCACTCCCGAAGAGGCAATGTTTCGCTTCTTTGCCACCTTTGGTTTCTGGCTCAACACCTTTTGCGTCATCCATCTTATCAACAGTGCTTTTTCGCTTCTATACCTCAGCCTAAACCTGTACCCCGTCGAAATGCTACCCCCGATCTGGGGTAGTCTCTCCGAGGCTTACAGCGTTAGGCGTTTCTGGGGTAATTTCTGGCATCAGACGCTACGACGTCACCTCACCTCCCTTTCAGACTTCCTTGTCCATGGGATTCTTCACATGCCAAAGGGTCTTGTTACTCGTTACTGCAAGCTTATCGTGTGCTTCTTTATTTCTGGGGCTTTGCATTTCCCCGCTGATAGGGCGCTTGGGATATCGGCGAAGGAGACCAACGTTATCAACTATTTCGTTAAAACTGCACTGGTGATTATTTGTGAGGATGGAGTTCAGCATGCTTTTCGTGGTATGCAGGGAAGCTGGCCAAGACGGTTTGGGTACTTTTGGGTTATGCTTTACATGTACGTGATGACTACATCATGGGCATATCCCGCTGCAAGGGTCGTAAAGCCTGGAGACCAATTGGTCTCCTTCTCTGTCATCAAGCAGTTCATACAATAGATCAGACATCAAACTCATGTCGCGAGTGATTTAACTTGGCAAATGGGAATTGAGCGATTTCATCATCGAAAACGATTCTAGCAATTGACTCATGGTATCCTAAACACGCCGTAATCTCACAAGTAAATCTCTATCAACCCTTGCAACCCCCCTCGCTTCGTTCCCAACTTCAGGCCCTCTTTCCGACGTCTTCCCATCACGATCCACAAACCTTAACGGCTCCATCTCAAAGTGTGCAAAGAACAAAACAACCGCTGACAGAATCTCCTGCTTAGCGTAATTCCGCCCCGGACACATTGCTGCGCCACCTCCATAGGGGAAATAATTGCCTGCTGAGATCCCAGAGTTGCCTTTCTTGATGAAGCGCTCTGGCCAGAATTCTTCTGGGGGATGTGTTGTTGATGACCATACTTCTGGGGCGTTGTGGGCTAGGTATGATGGTGCAAGGACGAGATTGCCTTCTTTGAGTGTGTAGCCGTCTAGTTCGATCGAGTTTCGTAGTTTGCGGACTACAAACACGGACGATCTTAGACGAAGACACTCAAAGTATACTGAGTTGAGTAATGGCAGCTTCTTGAGTGCCACAATGTCAACCTGCTTGGTGTCCTTATCGAAGACTGTAGCAACTTCTTCTTGTATGCTTTTGAAAATCTCTGGCCGACGAAGAATCTCAATGATGATCCAAGACGTCATTGGAATAGCGTTTGAGTTGATACTCCAAATGAGACCCATCTGAAAAGAAGCTCTACCATCAAGGCCAATGCCATATTTCTCCATGGCAACTTCTCTCTCCCGAACAAGCTTAGAACCAAAGTTTGGTTCCCAGTAAGGGTTTTGTTGGTGACAAGCTCTCCAATCAAGGTTTTTCCAACCTTGATCGAGATAGCCTTTTACGGTCTCCAAACACTTATCTCTGGCGTTGGACCCTTTTCGACAGAGAAATTTGGGAATGCCGTAGAGTAAAGACATGAAATCTTCATCGTAATCCCAAAACACATCTGCGAAATTGGGATCAATGTCAAAGACCTTTCGACCAGCGAGAGCAATGGTAGAAGCTCGAAACATATGATGCTTCATAAACTCATCAATACCAATCTCAATAGGTCCCTGAGTACCAACAGTACTGAGCTCATCGATCATGGTATTAATGAAAAGCTCTGTAAGGGCAGATACCGCATTGGTGCCAATGAGGTGGGCCTCGTAGATCTCATGAAACTTTCTCCATATGCGATCTTCCTCACGAGTCTCGGTTAACGGTAATCGCGACGATCCTGATATATCCTTTGCTACTAATGCAGCATCTTTTGCAGGGAGACGTTTGACTTTATGAGCTACTCTGAGTGCAAACTCTTCGAATGTGAGTTCTTTCGAACATCGAAAGACTTGTTGGACGTTTCTTGTGCCGTGGATGAGATAGGCGTGGACGTTGCCTAGACGCATGCGAATGGGTTCACCATTGTCTACTTTTTGTCTAGTAGATGTTAGTTGGGAAGGACAACAAGAACAAATGACCTACACAATGGAATTGAAGAATCCATGGGGATTTCTGATCAAACTCAATGCCGAACCAACCCCTGGTAACACATATGGAAGTGTCGATGGTTCTTTTCCCTTATACCGTCGATCACAAAATCTCTGTACCGAATACCGAATCGTAGTAATAGAGTGCGTCGAGAGAAATAACAGCACCGCCACCAGGGCAATACTACTCGCTGAAGTGTTTAAGAAAGGGGCGTTCATCATATCAAAATCGAACATGTCCTTCAAAACTCTTGATGGCACTCTCAGAGAAGGCATTCTCGCAACGTGATAAAAGAAATTGTCATCCGCTGCCAAACACCGGCCCGGATATTGTCATGCAAGGAATTCTCCTGGACTCCATAAATAGAGCTACTGTCTAGGCTACCGACCAACAGGCTCGTAATTACTGGGATATGGGATTCATGACTGTCAGCTTGTTGGACGTTATCCACACGCCGACCATTACCTGAGGCAGGGTATCATCGTTGAAACGACTAGTGAGCCTTTCTGAGGACCTTTTTGCTTTGGTCAGTCTTTGGGATGCCTGTGATAGTGGTCTACGTTCTGAATGGACGGGCTATGTGGATGCAGGGAAGCAAGTCGGTTAGATAGAGATCTACGCGATCTTTGTTTATCTCATGCCCCACCATGTCTTCACTGATACTCATCTACAGGGCGTGTAGTTTTATGATTACCTAAAGACTCTCAAGTCACGTTGATAGAAACGGATGCGGCGGCATTTTGGCCGCAGAAATGCTGACAGCAGACTTCCTACAAGGGATGAAAGCGGTTTAGAATCTCACCTAATTCCTCCGGGCTATGCTACAAACGTAGAATCCATAGACGAGTTCCTGACGTAGTGGGTCAATTTACTAACATTCTGAATCTGTTTATGATAAAATCATGCTTTGCCTGACACGTAGCAGTCAGATAGCGGGCCAAACACCAAGGATAATCGTGGCTTGCGGATCCCGTGCTAGACCCGGGACGTTGCGGAGCCAAAAAGCCAGTGCACTCTGCCTAAATGAAGGGATTCATTCTGGAACGCGTAGCATTGATGTAACCTCCACCAGCCCTACATACGACCCAACAACAACCATCCATCTACGCTAAACTAGACTCTGCGCACACACCGCAGCCTGATCTTCTCAGGGTGCTTCACCTTGAGCAGGAAATTGAAACTAGACTGCTTCGCCTCCTCCATCAGGGCCCTTGCCGCCGCCTGGTCACCTTCTCCAGGCTCCACGGTGTAGTCCTTGAGGAGACACGCCATGACGGCTACGAACTCTACCTGTGAGAATTTCTTGCCGGGGCATACTCGCGGGCCTGCTGCCCAGGGGAGGAAAGAGCCTGCTGGCATGGTGGCAAGCTTTTCGTCGGCGGTGATCCAACGGCTGGGGAGCCATTGGAGCGCGTTGTTGCCCCATGACGCGGTGGATGTGTGTAGGCCTGCTAGGTTGACGCCAACAAAGGTGTTTTTGGGGATTGTGTATGATGTGCCGTTGACTTTGAGGGTTTGGTCTACGAGTGTTGTTTTGGGGACTGCTCTTGCTGCACCGAATAATCGTAGTGTTTCGTGCTGGCGATATTAGTGATGATCAATTGGCAGGCGTCTGACGTACCATGATTGCGAGAACACGCTTCAATCGAGGATAATATGTTTCGTAGTCAAGGTCCTTCAAGTCGATTTCAGCCGTCACTTGATCGACCT
Organism: Fusarium verticillioides 7600; assembly: GCF_000149555.1. Taxonomy (NCBI): domain Eukaryota; kingdom Fungi; phylum Ascomycota; class Sordariomycetes; order Hypocreales; family Nectriaceae; genus Fusarium; species Fusarium verticillioides. The sequence goes on from NC_031682.1 coordinate 538,278, forward strand.
CTTCCGCTGCCCATTTCTGCCATTCGGGATTCGCTGCAAGGAGAATTGTCGCGTAAGCAAGAGTGTTGGATGTCGTTTCGTGACCAGCGAGGTTGTAACTGAACAAATTGCCATAAATCTCAGAATCTGTCAAATGACGCGTCCCTTTGCCCTCTTTGTTCTGGTTCTCAGATGCTCGTACAAGAATACTCATGAGGTTATCCTGTTCTTCTGCTCCAGTATCCATGGCCTCGCGCTCTTCAGCGACCATCTTAGCCATGTACTGTCGAAAGTTGACGACAGCATCTTGAACTTGTTTGAACTTAGGGGGCAGCATCCATGTAGGAAGGTTGAGTGTCGCTGTAAAGACAGCAGTGAAGAGATTGCCGAGAATAAGACTGAGAGAATCGCGATACGTGAGACTGTGGTTTTCCAATGTACTCTCCAAACCGCTGCCAAACGTGTAGCTTCTGCCGAACCCAGCGGCAGTAAGGACATGGAGAGCGAGAACCATAGTGTCGCTCTGGGGGTTCACGACGCCTTTTGGGTTTGATGCCCACATCTTGAGCATGTCGGTGGCTTGCCTCTTTGACTCATCCCATACAAGCGCGCTGTTCCTCTCATTGAACGGCGGTGTTGTGATCCTTCGATGTCTCACCCAATCGTCACCTTCAGTCGTCACGACATTGCGGCCAAAGATCTCGAGTGGTTTGTAGAGCGCCACAGCTTTTACAAAGTCTCTGCGGCGGCGACAAAGATCATCAGAAGCCTTTGCATTGCCCGTAAACACGCGGATCTGCTTGGGACTGACAATGATGAAGGTGTCGCCAATTCGCTCTTGAAGATCATGGATCTGTTCATAATTCCAGTCTCGACTGTTGTATTCCACAAAGTTACCGAGACCAAAAGGTAAGATCTTTCTTAGAAGAGGCTCCAAGAAGCTGCTGCAAAGCAAATACGGGACATTCTAAAGGCATTAGCTGCAGTGGATTTTTGAAGAAAGCTCAGCTTACGGATGGATCAATTGGCGTGATGAGAACTGGAAGCCCGATAGCTCTAGCTTTCTTGTAGTTGTAGAGTAGCTGCAGTGTACTCAGTCCGACGTATGCCAGCAACAGGCCGCCGAAGGCGTAAACAGGTGATATCATGTTGTCTGAAAAGTCGTGATGATAATTAGATGAGGGTTGGAGTAACGACGAGAATGGAGTGTTAAATAAACCGTTTACAGTCGGCTACCGCTAATTCTAGTGGTAAAAGCCACTGAGAGCACTGATGATCGCTTGTTTCAGCACGAATGCACCTAAAAGTTGCGTTACGAGAAACCCGCGGACCACGGGCGAGCGACTGTGCTAGGCATGTTACAAATAGCTTCGAGGCGTTTTAAGTAGTAATATTTATCTTTGAGGCACTTCCAGATACTTTGCGATTAGCAGTCATGAGCCACTGAAGCGTGTCGCCATGCTGCTGCTTCATCTCAGGGGTGCTGTCCTTGCTATAAGGAAACGCTTTACGATATGGGAAGGGTTTTATGACCTCGTCCCATTTTTGTGAACAGTTTCTACTCCAATACTACCAACAGCTCATAACCTTTGCCATCGGCTTGAAAGCACTGAGCCTGATAAGTTCCGTCTCCGGGCGCTGCTGCAAAATGACAGGAAACCACCGGACCGGTCCAGCCCAAGCAAGAAAAGAAATAACCCAAAAATAACCACCAATTCTCGCCAACAATCTCGGAAACTTGTACTTCCACAGAGGAAGAAACAAGTCACCAAACACATCCTCCAGCATCAGCCCGATCAATTGCGTACTAAAGAATTGAATCGCTCCGCTGTCCCTTGCAGACACCGCGCTGCCCATATCACTTGGAACATGAACCAAGCCAGATAATGCAAAAGCAAGAAGAATTTTCAAATATCGCGATGAAAGCGAATAAGACTTCATGCGAAAGATGTTCTTAACAATCCACGTCGCAGTGCCCCGAAGATTGTTCTGCAGCCCTTGGTGCCAAAACGTGCTGGAAAATTAGCGCTCGACCACTAAAACGCACTGTAAAAACTTACGACCAGAACTGTCGGAGACAGCAAGACTCTGTCAATTCACCGAAAATCGGTCTCCAATCTTTGACGGCTTTCGGATTCATTAACACAGATGCTGCGGAGGCGAGGGAGTAACCGCCTTGGATGAAGCAGAATATTGACACGACTGTTGTGACGGTTGCGATATACCGAACTTGCAGCTCTGCCAGTGATACTTCGCTAACACGGCGAAAGATGGGCACATAGTTTGGAGCCATGTACTGCTGATCGAGACTCAACTGCGTCGTGATGCACAGCTTGTGAACAAAATAACAGAGAAGTACTTTGAGAAGATTGATACACACAAATGGTGTCGCAGCAGGCACGTACGTCGTGTCTCGAGAGTCAAAATGGTGAATATTTCTGATCTCCCAAGGCGTGCCCAATCCTCTCATCGAGGACGCGACTTCTTGCCCAAAGACATATCGCTTGCGAAATTCCGCAATCCTCGATTGAGGTTCTTGGTCTTTCTTCTCGCGATCTTCAACGTACGCAATTTTACGCACAATCATGCGCTCAAAGTACGTCAATGAGATTTGCGGAAATGCAGAGATGATGGCTCTAGAGGCCCATCCTGGCGGTTCGACAAAGTCTTCAAACGTAGCGAGCGCAACGAATGTTGAGATGAGAAAGATCATGAAGCCAATTGGGCGAAGAATAGATGTGCGAGATGTGAAGCCTGCAATGTAAATGAAGAATAATTGCTGTGCTGTCGATATGACCAGCGGGTGAAGGTAGAGTCGACAAGTCATTGTTACCGACAGAACTGAGGTCATACAGAACCTACTGAAAGACTGTCAACTCTGCTGAAGGACTAATTAGACTGCTGAAAGGCTGTTAGTGCTGAGTCTGTTGGCTCTAACGTTAGTATAGCTGATACTCGTACGACAATTGCTCCGCTGTCACTGGCACTGATGAAACACCTCTACAGGCTTCATCGCTGTGAGCCATTTCACAACGCTCAACACCAGATCCCAGCACCAACTAACACTGAACCGGAAACAGTTTCGACAAGACCCGAGTCTATTTTCTGAGATAAGCCGCAAGTGCCAAAGTAACTCACTGGCACATCGGACAATTGCAAAAAGCCACCCGTGAAAATCTCAAACGGCAGAAGCTAGATCCTTTGATGCAACAGTAATCCCGACCCTTGTCTTGGCTAGATAGCCGATGCATCCTTGCTCGTTGTCAGCTAAGCACACGCCCTTGATGCATGCGACTCTATGATCTGTGTCGCTAACTTGATGAGTTTGCGGAGCCGACTTCCGCTACAGAGGGGGCTTAGCTGTCATTGTTACGCCCTTGATCTCGGGATGTCGCTGGTGGAGGTCAGGGACTTTGTCAAGGGTTTTGAATGGGAGCATGAAGACCTCCACCTGCGTGTGACACGGACGGACAGTGTAATATGACAGCGCCTACTCTTTCATGCATGATTTGATGAACGGAATTAGAAACAATTGACTGTGACTCAATGTGGGACTGGACTGCAATTTCTCAATCTTTTGTTGCTGAGATATCGGTATCTGAGCAATCCCCACGCAAAACAGGATAACACTTCGTTCAAGCAAATCTGCACTCCGGCCTAGGGTAGACTGAAAGGACTGGACCATTACAATGGCTCTGAGCAACCTCACCATTGGGGTAGTCTGCTGCGTAGCGGTAGCCATCGTCGCCTTATCTACCAGAAAGAAGCCCGACGCGAGAGAACCACCATATGTCAAAGAGACCGTTCCGTACTTCAGTCACATCTACGGACTATTGAAGCATGGCTTGCGATACTTTGATCTCGTCAGGTAAGTCTCATGTCACTCTTATCGACCGTCGCTAATCTCATCAGCGCTCAACAACCGCATCCAATCTTCACGATTGACATGTCGGGACAAAAGAACTACATCGTGACATCTCCAGAACTTGTCCAAGCCGTTCAGCGCAACACAACTTCTCTGTCATTTAGCCCAGCTATGATCCCGGCGTTTCGTCGAATGATGGGTTTCGACGAGGCCGGTATTGAACTCATCTTTCGTGATGCTCATACTGAGAATGGCATGTATGGTGAGATCCATAGAGTTCAAAAAGCCTCCTTGCTCCCGGGTACAGAATCCCTTGATGAACTTTGCACGCTCATTCGTGCCAAACTGCTCAACATCGTCAATGAGCTTCCTTCGAGCCAGACAATTGATCTTTACGCATGGGTTCAGGATCTGTTCATGAGAACAAACAACTCTGCTTGCTTTGGCGAGAAGGATCCCTTCACTCTTGATCCATCCCTCAACTCAACATTTTGGTAGGAAGCACGGCCCCAATTGTGAGAATATTGACTGACATGAGCAGGGCATGGGAAGCTAATATTAAGGTACTCCTTCTTGGAGTTCCTTGGTTCTTGAGCCCCAAAAAGCACTCCACAGCGCAGAGGACTCGCAAGGAGCTCGTCGATGCATTCCTAGAATATCTCAACGACGACGGTCTGGATACTGCTTGCTCATTCATTACGGAACTTTCAGGGCTGGGCATCCGACGAGGTTTGAGTAATGAGAATAATGCTCGTGCTCTCCTTGGCAGTATCCTTGCCATTGTTGGAAACACCATTCCTACGACATTCTGGCTGTTGATATCGATCTTCTCCAGACCAGATCTGTTGAAGGAGATTCGGTCCGAACTTGAAGCCACCCTTGAAGATTCTTCTTCTGGGACAATATCTCTCGACTACAACACCATTCGTGAAAAATGCCCGGTCTTCATGTCAACTTATGATGAAGTCCTCCGAATGACGAGTGGCATTGCCACAGTGCGGTATACCAACGAAGACACTCTCATCCAGGACCGCTGGCTGCTGAAGAAAGGGGCTCAAGTCCAGATGCCAACAGCTTTCATCCACGCCGATCCAATAACCTGGGGTGCGGATGCGGATGTCTTTGACCACACAAGATTCCTGAAGTCCAAAGTCCTCACCAAGGATCAGAAGACCCGAAGGGCTGCCGCGTTCAGGCCGTTTGGTGGTGGTAATACCCTCTGCCCTGGTCGTCACTTTGCGTCCTACGAGATCCTGACCTTTGTCGGAAGCGTTCTGCTTGGTTTTGATATGGCTCCAACGACGAAGACCTTCAATGTCCCTCAGATGGATCGATCGAAGCTTCCCTTGACGTCTCTCAAGCCCGCTAGTAATATTAAGGTCGATCTGCTGAGGAGGCGTGGTTGGGGAGAGGCTCGTTTTAGATAGAATAGGGTGAGATTACGCTGTTCGATGAGCTGAAAGTTCTTCGATGAAATAGGTCATTGCCAGGTCCTCTTCTTAAGTCCTTTGACATCCTGAATTCCATCTTGGCCTCCGAAAGTTTGCCTCACCTGTCCCTAGTAAACATTCCACGATATCGGCTAATCACTGTAAGGTGGCGGTGAGCCCTGAGTGTAGATAGTAGAACCAGAGTTCTGTGAGGGGCTCACAGCCCTATCTAGTTCCCAATCCTGTGTATCTAATGAGCCCTCTGATGTGCTCGAGCTGCTCGATGTGCTTGGGCTGCTTGATGTATTATGGCCAAATTCCCAATCATTAGGCTTGCTTGGACTCTGAATCGGCCGATTCCATAGTTGCTCAAGCCTCGCATTCTCTCGTCGAGCGTCATCTTCACTTACTTCATATACCTCCCTTGTGTAGACACATGTTTCTTTGAAGAGGGTTGGGTCGAGAGGCTGATCAGAAAACTCTGCTTTGGGACTCTCTGCGTCCGCGCAACCGCAGAATGTTTCTTTGTTGCTTGTGACCGACGGCTCATAAGCTGCAATGTGTGTTGGGAGGTCACTCCAGCGCGTGAGTATACAATCAAGGATCATTATAGGAATCTCTTCAGTCGTTTCCAGTTGAATACGCGATCCTGAACTTTTTGAATCAGGACGTGATCCGCCCACTGTGACCTAAAAGCATGATTAGTCTCCCGAAGGAAGCTTCAATCCCCACAGAAACATAAAGAGCACATATTGACACATGTAGTCAATATCCTCTTGTTCGTAAAGGCTACTTTAACGGTGACGCGGGTTGTATCGCTCTTTTCAGGGCCTTCTTGTCAGTTTGAAAAACGAACTTACCTCAATGAAGTGCTCTATTGCCTCAAATGGAGTTTTAGACGATATCTTCAAAGGTTCCTGGCCCACCCTTCTTCCAGCGTCTATCTGCTTGCAAGTTGGCAACATGAGATCATCAGAGATAGAAATTGGCTCTTCAAGATCTAGACTCGGTAGGTGCCTTTCCTCGAACAACGATTTGAGGGATGCATCACTATCACAGGAGGACCTTGTATCTTCCCCATCCGTCTTATCTCGCGCCGCGGTCGACTCCTCAAGTGTGAATCTTTCCAAAAGCACAAACTTTCGTTCATCTGTTTTTTCATTTTCGCGATCCTTTTTCCACCGTTTGCATCTTTGTACAATGGAGTAAGTCAAGTAGTCAGCTCGAAGACCATTGTTAACGGGGCCGAGAGTGACTGTGATAGGAAGCTTGCCGCCAATTACGGAAGCTTCATACGGCAAATTCACACAGAAAGAAATCCCGTCATTCTGCTGTCTAGATAATTGAGTGTTGGCAGCTTTTCTCGTCATTAGCGGATGCGGAATTCGAACAGACGGTAGTCTTTTTCCTATCGAAAGGCCACGATCGCTAGGGAGATCCATTTCAGCATCTATTTCCCAACCCATGTCGCCATAGATAGTTTTCTCAGAATGGATGGGGAGACAATCAGTCAATTCGAATGAGTAGCTGTAGCAACCTGGTGGGAAAGTAACATGATCTTTTACGGAGGGACCATTATCCTCAGGTTTCCTGGCACCTTCTTGATAGTTCTCATTGTCCAGTGAAAAAGTGCAGTAGGCTCCAAAGTCTGTATGAGATGTGGTAGCATCGCAGAGTTGAAGCCTCCACTTGTTTTGACAATATCGTGGTCGTCGACTTCTCAGCACTTTCGATTTCTTTGGGGCCCATCCAAAAGTAGATATTGTAAGTCTGATCTCCTCAATTTCAACGTCTTCGTACGTCACGATGTTCAGCCTCCCCTGAATCGTCTTTGGAAAAGCATCCAGCAAAATTGGCGGGTCGTTACCGCCGTTGTCTTGCAAGCTAAAGACGAAAAGAGTCTGGTTAAAGCGAAGTTCCCAAGCCAGCTTTGGCCAAGTCGCCGTTGTCGTGGAAGAAGGGCTGGCAATAGGGATAAGGTCATCCCTTGTACCAAGTTCCTCGTTCTTAACCTCCAAGGGGGAGTCCGAGTTAGAAGTCATTGCTTCCGCAAGTTTAGGCCCTGTGCTAGCTACTAAAGCCCGTTTGCGATTTTCCAGCTCGTTCAACATATGATCTCTCACTGTCTTGAGTCGTGAAACCAAGTTAGCTGTCTGGTCATCCATGTGACCATTCAAGCGCTCCGAGATAGAAACAGCAGATAATAAAGCCTCTTCGGCCATTTCAAACTCTCTGATATTCTCACAAGATCGTGCCAAGCCAACAAGAAGCCGTAGAAGGATACTCTCATCTGGATCACCGGGGCCTGAGGACCGAATGTAGTCGATTGCCGAAGTAAAAAGTGTTTTCGAAATTTCAAACTTTCTCATTGCAAGGTAAACATCGGCACCACACAAGCATATTGTAAAATATGCCTTTGCAAACCTCCCATATATGTCGATATGGTGTGCATCCATGTGTTTCCATAATAGATCCAGACATCGATTGAATAAGTTGAAGAACCTGAAAACGTGGCATTTGTCATGCAATGATATAATATGTTTCGATAGGCTGTAAGTTGCTTGTATGATCCAGATATCTCGGTCTTCCATGGTGGCAAGTCTCCACTGGCAGATAGAAGTATGGAGGGAGAATGACAACAGAGTATGGTCCTTTGCTTGCTTCTTGGTTGCAAGGAAGATTTTGCTTAGCTCGTCGATAGCCTTGTTGAGTTTAATCTTGCTCTGGGTCAGAGCCTTCAGCTGCTTCCAGCGGTCCTGATTTTCAGTATCTTCCATGTCGATCATCTCCAGGTTGTATAAGATTGAGATGGGAATCGCGGAAGTTCCATATATCGAGCAAAGTGATACCAGAAGAGCTGACTCTTTGCTCTTCATCGAGACTGATGCATAAAGCGAATCAAGCATGCTAAAAAGAGATTCGTTTGCTCCATCTCTGGTCCAAACCCAGACTCCCGAGTCAAGCTCATACTGGGCAAGCTCTGGGTAGTCACTGGTGAAGGTCTCGGCAAATTCGCTAAGGGTTGTGATCCCTCGTTGATGGAGAACACCCGCGAGCTCAAGAGCCAGAGGGAATCCACCAAGAAGCTTGGCCGTACGGTTGGCTGCATTTTTTACTTTGGACAGTTAATAACGGACGATTAAATTAGAAACTTTAAACTTGCCATCTACTTCATATTCCGTGTCATTCTCATAAGCTCTCCACAGGAGAAGCAACTGAGACGCGCTGGCATCAAGATGCTCAACAAGGACTTGTTTGAGCCGCACAGCTCTTGCCGTAACTTGATTTGTCGAAATAACACATAAAGAACCTTGATTCATATCCATGAACGGCCCCAACAGTCGTTTGTGTGGGATAGGACCATTAGCGTTATCGATCACAGTCAACCAGTTCTTGTCCGGCGTTGTCCGAAGCCATTCTAGAACAAGTTGACGTGGTGGAGTGCTTTCTCTCCCCACTCGGTATTCAGGGTTGTGTTGGCAAATTCGGCTTGAGCAGTCTGAAAAAGACTCTTCTATGCTTTCCTCTGAGGATGCATCAACCCATAAGATCGCAGAGAAATTTCCACTTCGCTGTGCCACATACTCGCGAACCAATTGTGTCTTGCCAGACCCAGATATACCGCATAGGACCACGCCTCTCCGCTGGTCTATGGCCTCGAGGTATTCGGCCATCTCCAACAGTTCAGACTCCCGTCCGAAGAAACGGTCGGTGGTCGGTGGAAGGTCACATAAGATAGTGCCGCAAAAGACATGTTTTGCCTCATTCGTCATACTGGAGCTCGGAATCACTTTACCCGGGCCTAATTCATAAATCACAGCTTTCGCATACGCTGCGGCCATGGCAGCAGCGTAGGGCTGCCATTCCTTATTCTTGTGCTCATCAGCATAGTCGCAAACGCCTCTGATCACGCCAACAGGTATGCGATTCATGGTCCCTGCAGCTTCCATCTCCAAGCCGATCACCCCATAGCGATCCCTTATCTCATTGCGCCTGCGGGTATTTTTCGTCAACTTGTCTCCAGATCCGATGGATCCATACCATACGCGAGTTCGCCTGTCGGTAGGACGATGCAACCTTTGTACGGGACTATCAACACCGTCATCACCGATGTCGTAGAAGATATCCTTTTCCTGGCCAGGATCTTCGAATGTCCCTTTTGAGTGTTCTTTATCTTTGACACTGTCATAAAACGGGAGGAAGGTATCGGTGTCATCCGGCGCCTTAATCTTGATGTTGCCAATAGCCGATCTGATGACCGTTTCTGTATTCGCCAGGACCCGGCCAGATCTCAGAAGCTGAAACCCCTCAGATGTCTCTTTCCCCAAGTCATACGCGACTAAACCAGCACTTTCCCCTCCTGATAGCCCAACAAGCACATCGCCAAGCCGTATATCGATTGGCGGTGTCTTTCGTAGATCTGGAAGACCTGCCGCGACCCCAACAAGGAGACCGCACCAGAGGTTAACGAAGAACATCTTGATTTGGCTAGCAAGAGCAGCGGCTGAACCGGTTCCATATTCTTGGCCGGTAGGCAAGGTTGCGATGATTACGTTATGGCCGTTGATGTCACCCGCCGAGAAAATATAGTCATCGCCTCGATTGACAGGGAATCTCCCATCGTGGCGATTATCAAGCATATGAAGAGCTGCCTGAGCCTCGATCTCCAAAGGCGCTATCCATGCTATAGTGTATAGCGCAGGGTCAAGTTTTTTCATGATGTGTCAAACTTATCGACCTGATTGATAGAGGTTAATGATGAAGCTGGATGGTGGGTTGCGATGAGCAAGCTGAAAAAGCAGGTGGATGAAAGGTGCATGTGCCCCGCGTTTATGCTGCGTCCTGACAGGCAGCCTTATCTGGAATTTTCAACCCTTGGCTTTGCACATGACCAATGAGATCTTCAGTTTCATGCGGCTGACTAGGATGTAAGACTCAAGTCGGTTGGGAGCTGAGGCCAGACTAAGGCCGTTTGGAAGGTGATGGCACATGATTCTCTTGCCTTGAAATACAGATCATGAACCTCCAAGCTTTTAATTCAAGTATACCAAAGAGGATGTTGGGGGGAAGCAAGAAAACCTGACCTCTACCCTGAGTGATGAAAAGACTTGGGCGATTTGGCCTAAGTTTAGGGAATCTTTACTAAGTTAATTTTGTCAACCTCTTCTAAAGTGTCATAATTCCTTGCTCCCCAGGGGATGTTTCTGGTATCATTTTGAGTTAACCAGAAGACAGATACAGGCGAAAGTGACCAGAACGATGAAACGAGTACGTAGTGCAGAGCAACCAGGGGCATATTCAGCTGCATCTTCGATTGGATGGCCAAGCGCCGGACCGAGTAAGCCCGAACAGAAGACAAGAGACAACAGAGAGGGGGAACCGGCAGCCTTGTCATCTCGACTCAAACACTGGCATTCCAGATCTCACTGTCGAAATGGACTCTAGCCACTATTACTGCCTTCGCGAGCCGGCACATGAAATACGGCTACTCGATCTTCTTCCGTCAACTGCCTCAGGGGACCTAAATGGCCGTGTGCGACGATTCAGCATAGGCAGTGCGCCTGCATTTGTTTCCGTTTCGCATGTTTGGGGAGACAAGAAAGCAGACCGGTTTATGTCCCTCGAGTCAGGCTGTGGAGTCAAGAACCTACCGATTTCTCTCAACCTGGAATCCTTCCTCGTCAACATGCTCTGTCATACATCTGAAACTCTGCCGCAAATGTGGGAAGGCAATGAGAGGCTGCCGATGTGGATCGACATGATCTGTATCGATCAGCTGGACAATAAGGAGAAGGCGTTGCAAATTCCACTGATGCGAGATATCTACTCAAAAGCGAGGTCTGTGGTTGTGTGGATTCATGAATACGACAGCTATCTGCGCTATGCATTTCAGCATTTGCGTCGACTCAGTTCAAATAATCCGGACGACGAGATCCCGTTTGACCCTATGGGCTGGGATGCGATCCGACGCCTGCTTGGTTGCGAGTGGTTCCATCGACGATGGGTGATTCAAGAATCCATGCTCCCAAAGACCGCCATCTTTCTTTGCGGGCCGGACTCAATCTCCATGGATGATGTGTTCCGGGGCATTGATATGGCTGTTAAGTCGCTACTTGCGCGACCACGACTGATGAAAAAGCTCAAGTGTGGTAACACGGGCGAAGTACGGCCTGTGAGGGTGTTGAGAGAGCTCAGGCAAGCCTTCGAAAAAGATCAAAATCAGTTTGGTCTTTTCTGGCTGATGGAGCATCTCCGTTTCACCCGAGCAACCTTTGCTCACGATCAGGTCTATTCATTGCTGGGTATTTGTAACCCCCGGGAGGCTGATGCAACTTCGGTTCGATACGATCTAGAGCCTGAGGAGGTCTACAAGCGTTCAGCTATTTTGCATGCAGATATACACGGTAACTTGGAGTTTCTCGGCCTCTGTGCTCCTGAGCAGCGCGACGACACCCTCTGCTCGGGACCAACTGGAAACCCAGTTTTGCGTACTTTCGCAGGCCCTTCTTGGGTGCCCAACTGGCACTCACAGAGGCTGAGGCGCTGCTTGGGTCTCAGCCATATCGACCACGATGAGAGTTTCTTCAACGCCTTTGAAGCAATTCCTTTCAACCCTTCCTTCGAGGGAGATCACCTGACAGTCTCCGGAGTCATGATTGATAGGATTAGTTTAATAGCTGATTTCTGTCCTCGCGATAGAGCCCCTGATTTCTCGGATGCCAACTCAAAACTGTACCAGCAGTATCTGGACTTCTGGATGACTCCAGCGGATGAACCTGCACCGTATTCAGATGCCGTCAGTCGGGCAGAAGCCTTCATCCGAACTTTGAGTTTAAATGGGATTTACCTGGAGCCCGTACCCGAGCCTGATGATATTCCAACTATTTTCTACAACTGGTGCAGTGGCTCAGCACTGTGTAAGCGGCTAGAGACGTACGGATTCAAGCCCAAGAGCAGTGGCACGGGGCCTGGAGAAAAGGCTTTTATCAGAATGAAGCGTCTCTTATCTTGGGATCCATTCATCACTTCCAAGGGCTATATGGGCCTTGGTCGGGAGGGTGCTGCCATGGGTGATGAGATTTGGCTCATTGGAGGCTGTAGTACCCCTGTTTTGCTTTCCGCTGTCACGGGTGATTCGCCCCAATATGAAGTGAAAGGAGAGGTTTTCCTTGATGGTTTCATGTTTAAGGGTCAATTCGCGAAATCAAGCCACCGGAGCTCGAAAGTTGAGCGAATCGTTCTGGTGTAGAGGATGATGGATAGCTCTACTCCATTATTTACAATTAAAAACTATAGCTGAACGCTTGTATCTCTCGGGAAATGTAGGATGTCCTCCAGGACTGGCAACAGCCTACAAGTCTCCAACTTTTGATCTTATTTCTGGGACTGCCTTTGAATCTTTCGTCTGACATCCATTCTCTAGAAAGTAGTTATTGTCCATCAAAAGAGCGAGCTTCCCGTACTGCGTAAAAGTATATTTCTGTCAGCCAAAAGTGTATTATTGAACTGAAGACTTACGAGTATAGTCAAAGTTTATAAACCGTCTCTAGTGCCGAAGTCAAATGTATACTATCATTTATGCCAAACATTACAGGAGAATATACCGAACCAAACTTGAGGCATATACATGAAAATCTCGTTCTTTAGACTATGACCACAAACAATGACTCGAACTGCTTTCCTCACTAGCCTCACACGGATTCTCGGCATCTAGCTTGACTAAGTCTTTTGTCACGCATGCGCAATCACTTATTCAGGAGTGACATTCAGGTCATCGCCGAGATCGCCGCAGTCAGCGCGCCGCAATACGCCCCGCTTTTGCCGCACATCGTCTCCTCAGATAGTATAAAGCTTATGCCTCATCCCTCAACTACATCTCGATATATCCATTACTTCATCTTAGATCTCATCAATCAACAACATGACTGAACAACGACCCCCTTTCCCTCCTTACACCAGAGAGTCTGCTCACGTCAAAGTCAAAGCGGCTCAAGATGGATGGAACACCCAGTAAGATACCCTCAACTACTGCGCAAGCCTTCTGACTCACATTATGTTCAAGGGACCCAGCAAAGGTCAAGATGGCCTATACGCCTGACTCAATCTGGCGCAACCGAGATACTTTTGTCAGAGGCCGTGACCAAATTGAGAAATTCTTAACCGATAAATGGAGTCGAGAGCATGACTACAAATTGCGCAAGGAGCTCTTTGCATTTGACGACAATAAGGTAAGTCACATTTCTCAGACAACGCTTAAACATCACAATTCTCTCGATTCTTCAGGAAAGCCTCATTCTGACGCTCGCAGATCGCCGTGCAATTCTGGTATGAGTTTCGCGATGATGATAATCAGTGGTGGCGATGCTATGGACTTGAGGATTGGACCTTTGATGAGAATGGCTTGATGAAGAAGAGGCAAATGAGCGGAAACAATGTCAAGATTAGCGAGGAGGATCGCTGGTTCAAGGATGGCGTTGACGTAAACACTGTTGAGATTGGACCAGAGCACTGGTAGTCGCTCTTCTTACTCCGCTTACGCCACGGCTGAGGTATTAATTATTGATAGACATCTCCAATTCATCTCTTTTCCACTATATTCCAGTAATGATAATAGCCTGAAGTTCATTTCTTGCAAATCCACCACCGCCACGGGAATTCAAGATTATGATAGTTTGGTATTGATAAGACACCACGCAGATGGTCCTTGATATTCAATTGAGCCAGTTGACATCCAATCACGACTCAGGAATCCGTTTTGTTCTGGGAGGGGGTTGTTTCGGTGAGTTTGACAAGGGGCCGAGGGATGAAACGTAGGATCGACCAAGGTCTTGCATAGACGATCTTGAAACACAGCTAAGGGCAGGGGCACCATTCGATATTTATTACCCATACTTATATATCTAACTACCTGCCTCCTTCACGAATTTGTCGCTCACATCATCACCATCACCAAAACACATTCTTGAGATCGGCCATAATGAAAAGACCTATTTCTATCCACCTGGCCCTTTTCATGGCCTCGGTAGCCACCGCAGCCGAGTCTACATGTGCCGTATGAAACCCACCATCTTATGATTCTCTGATGCTGACAACGCGACAGATCGACTGCTTCCAAGGCCTCATCACGAATGGCCCTCCCGCGGGATGTAAAGAGGCGACGAACTATCTCTGCTTCTGCACTATGCCTATGCTGCAAGACAACTTTGTTCAATGCACCGACAAGACTTGCGCCGACGACAAGGACGGAGCCATGACTTGGGCAAATGAGCTTTGCTCGAGTAAGTATAATGGCTCGTTTATGAATGCCATGCTGACGAAATCCAGAACTTGGAAAGCCTATTGATCTCGGAGGCTCTGAGGGATCTCCCAAGACTGATGAGACTACAGCTGTCAATGCCCCAACTACCAGCGCCAGCGGCGAGGTGAAGCCAACCACCGAGGCTGGAAAGACGACAGATGAGGCACCGACTCCCACTACAGAGGCCAAGACAGAATCCAAGGTTGAGGAGACTTCAAGCGACAAGACATCTACGGTCACCTCAGAGTCATCGGCTGGTGAAACAACAGCAACCGCAACCTCGATCAAGACGACAGTTAGCAAGCCAAAAGAAACGACGGAAGCATCGGGCAGCGCAGCTGAAGCAACGGCTGATCAGACAAGCGATGACTCTGTGGTCACGATTACCGGAACTGCTGATACCGCTACTGCAACTCCGTCTCCGACCGACGGTTCCAACGTCGCCAATTCTGCAGGTCCTCACTTCTACGCTGTTGTTGGTGTTGCTGCCGCGTTTTGGCAATTGCTGTAAAAGTATACGGCTTGATCAAATTCTCTAGCATATTTTCACTGGTACATAGGTGAATAGAAGCCCTTGCGTTGATCGCAATTATTTTCCCGAAGCAATTAATCCCGAGCCGCGTTCGTGAAACATCCCGCGTTTGGCGTTGAAAGGAATTTACGGTCATTGGTCAATTCTTGAAATAAATCATCCAATCTCGTTTCCCAAAAGGCTATCAAAATGTAAGGATTCGCAGCTCAGGAAACAATTGGTAGAGCTTGGACATTTGGTTTAAATTACATGTTTGACACCAATCTCTTGAAACGCATTACGGGGCGGATTTCATGCATGGCGATCACCCATTTTTACAGCTGATGGTGTTTCAGCTTGTGATTCCCCAACCTGACCACGTGAGAGTGTTTTGAGGCCATGGAATTGTAATTGTAACGTTTCCTCGACACATGTGAATCTCTTCTTAATTGGCTGTTCGGTCATCACGATTTCACATAGCAGACAAGACATGCATAAAGTTTTCAGCTCATCCTTTTAATAGTTCTCTATATTCATCAAAAAATTTCTCATAATGAGAAACAGGAAAATTCCCTAAATCGTGTCATGTGCGTGACCTCAAAGTTGCTCCCTACAGGCAAATTCCAGAGCAATCATTCCCTCCCTTCTTAGGATCACAGTCATCCGACGGATCATCATAGCAGTACAGACCCTTAGGACACTGCTTTCCAGTGATTCCCCCGCATGTGTGAGGTTTCTTGGGTGCACAGATGCCAGGCTTGTCACAAGCCATGCCGCAGTCACCAGGAGTTCGAGGATCATCAACACAGTGAGTGCCCTTCTTGCAAGGCGGAGGGGGCGTGGCGCGGAAGCCTCCACAGGTTTGGTACTCGTTCTTGAAGTAACACATGCCTGAACATTTGTTGAGGTCTTTGCAGTTGGCCATGATTGGCTTGCAGGTGGTGTCGTTGGGACAAGGTGCAATTTTGAAACCGCATCCTTGGCCGGAGGATTGAGAGGCGGCTGCGAGGCCGATGGAAGCGGCAATGAGGATGTTTTGGAACAACATTGTAAAGTAATGGGAGTGAAGTTGGCGATCAATCAGTATTCTTGCGGGGAAGTCGGCATTTATAAGTTTCTAAATAAGCTTAATCAATTCGAATCAGCCTATCCGTACTTAAGCATAGGATTGATCCGTTCATTCACCCGCTCCAGCCGCTTCACTTAACCGTGATTACAGTACCACGAGGTAATGAACGCCACCTCGTATAATTACTTCAATAGTACAAGCCATGACGCAGTAGCATCCTCACTGCACTTAAGAAAGCCTCAGCTGAAATGGAGTGCCCAGTGGTGATCCGTGCCGAAGAGGTGATTTGCCATTTTTAGATTCGCGGTTTCAGGGCAAGACGCCTCTTTTTGGGCCGCTTTGCGCTATGATCTGCAAGGACCATTCCAGACCAGCCCATTCTTACATTGAGCTTGACGTTGTATGCAGAAGAAAATGCGGATACGTAATGGATTCTCTGAGTTGAGAAGCTGATGGAAAGGAAGCATGGGATCGAGGCAGGAGTCAGCCGACGGCTTGTCGGGAAGAATACCAGGTCGACACAGCAGCTCAGCTTACGGGCTTGTCCAAAGGGTCAATGTGCAGTAATGAATTTAACCTATTGGGCGACAAATTTTCATTTTATGCCGCTTTGAAACTACGGAGGATCGGAGGACGAAAGCGATAATCCGATTCCAGGTTCTCTGTGCCGGAATAAGTTCGCGATAATCCGATGTTACCTGAGATCCTCGATAACGTGAGCGAAACAACACACGCCGAGAAACAGTCCATAGATCTCACAAGAGCCATAAACACATCCTAATTTCACTCCAATTATCTATTCTATATACAGAGCCATTTTATGCTATCGGCTTCCTGCTACCATGGGCCTGCTAGTGAGCTTCAGGGTCATCTGGCATTGTTGGTAAGATCTCTCCTTGAGGCCCATTATGAAGGGACAAAGATACAGATTAAACCTACTCGATACAAGAGACAAGAGGCTGTTGCCTGGTTATTGAGAGAATCATCCGTATTGAGTCTTCGTGCTTGTTGCCTAAACTATATCAGAGAAACAAAGTTCTTCTAATCACCTAGCTGGCTATACCTTGCTGTGAGACGATAAGCTTTGCCAGGTTTTGCAAAACATGTTATACCAATCAATAGGGACGTTTTTAGATCCATTGGACTCGGTGTCCCCGAGGCACCCTCATATATTCCAACCGATGCCTCTTGGTTCAAGAAGCTTCATGACATGGGCAATGGCCATTCTCCGCATTTTCTTTCATAACTCATCCACTCCGAAGCACTACCTTTATGACGGATGCCTGCTGACGGGCTACCTCCTTGTTACTGTAGATATCGGAGGGCGTTGAGGTCGTGGAGGCTTTTTTATTATTATTATTATTATTATCATTTGTGCGCTTTCTGTAGACGGGTTGGGTCAGAGTCGAAGCGAATGCAAACATCCTTCCCCTTGTCACTCAGATGCAGATTTGGGGCATAGACTGTGCCATGGTGTTCACGTAAAGGCCATAATTAAGGGTTTTTCTTTTGCTAAATGTCGAGGATTTGCTGCCAGGTTTTCTTGGGAAGATCGTCCAGCACTTTGAGGGAGGAGAAGACTGGCACACGGCACCAGCAAACAGTGTCGGGTCCGGGGTAATTTCTCGACTTTGATGTTGAACCACTCCCCAATGTTTCGATCGTTCGTAAATCTACAGGCCCTCTTGCTCACTCGACTTCGGAACTGTAACACCAGATCGAACCTTCTTTCGCGTCAGCAATTTGACGAAGCACTTCTACGCCGTGGTTCGTTGTCCTTTCCTCGTGCGTATTGCGTTATCGCACGAGATGTTGATGACGAGTTCGTTGAAGCTCGGTGCTCGGTTGACATTCTAAGGTTTTTATGGAATTTTGCGAGCGAATCGTCGAGTTTGCGAGGCAGGATTCCTAGTTGGGTGTTGCATATGGCTTGCTATGGCATTTGGAGTGGTCTTCGCGGACTCGAGCATCTTAACGAGCGGTGTTTTGTTGCGTGTTGATGGCGATGATGTGCTTTTACGAGCTCCTTCATTCTCTTGTGGTGAAGTTTGCTGAAGACAATTTCGATTCAACCAACGCCGAGACTCTAGAGAGTCCACTACCTTGGCTCCACGGGCTCCTTCCTAGGCACTCCCCACGCCCTTTTTGTCGACACCAGACCATGCACCCAGCTAACCATCACCCCTGTTCTCTGAGGATATCCACGAGGTAAACCTCAAAACAAAGATATAACTATGCTCAGTCTACTAATCTCTGGACCATCTGGGCAACATGGCCCTGTAAGCTTGCCGAAGTGTATACACTGCGTCCGTTCACACATCGATCAAATTTGGCGGCTGCCTCCTCACTGGCGCCTATGAGAAGGTGTAATAGCTTTATAAGGTCCGGTATCCAAGACCCTAATGTCTGGCGACAGTTCACCATGCGCGCTGTGGCCCAATGGGCCACGGCAACCATGTTTTTTTTGTCCTTTTTTGTAATTATTCCTAGGTTCGAAAATTGTGCATTGTAACGTTTTGAACCTTTCTATAGGCTCAGATTTCTTGGTTCTCCTTGCAGGCAGGCTATAATCTGGATTGCGCGGGGAGGTGTTCTCTGCTGACTCTTCACTATACTGGTCATACCTGTAGCCTGATAATCATGGCGAACATATCATTTTTGTGTTTCTGCAGATTGATACTATGTTCTCTTGCTCTTTAGTTCGAAAGACACCAGGTGCATTTGGGTTATAAGGCTTCTCGCTTTGCTTCAATGTGCTATAGGCCAGGTTATGAAACAAGGGCTTGTCTGCTGTGCTTCACCATGCCAACTGTGGCCTAACGGTCATAGTGAAACATTGTGTATTTTTGCTCGTTGTTGAAACTCTGTTCCCTGTTTCTCGGTTCGAAACCCTCCAAGTTGCGTGGCGATGTGAATGAACGACTCTGGCCGAAGAGATATAGACCAAGTTGCGTCTACACATGTTGTCTGCCGACGTTTCACCATGCTAGCCGTGGTCTGACGGTCACGGTGATCATTGTGTTTTTTTGGTTTTTTTCTCAGCCCGGGTATCAGAACTCTACTCCGCAGGTCTCCAGGTTCGAAAAGTGCACCCACGTTCAGGAATTTTGTAGTGACTCATGTGTTATAGCTCGATTTACAGTGTAAGCCAGTGTCTGCCGACGCTTCACCATGCAACGCTGTGGCCTGGCGGTCACAGCGCATCGTGTTTTTTTTTTTTCTTCTTTTCATCTCTTTAAGTTTTGGATCACTACAGTCGCTCCATTCAATTCCTGTTCCAAGCTGTTTTCTTCTTTTTTTTACTTCCTCTTACATCCCAAGCTGCACACTACATTTATTCATACTGCTTTCGGGCGCTGTAATGAGCATGCCAGCTGCTTGCTCGAGGTCGCGCGTCATTTAATAAATCGTTTGCTTAAACCTTTATGCCGTGTTGCAGAACTTCTGCGACTCTATATTCTTACGAATACCTGTTCTCCTATCCTGATATGCCTGATGTTCATTCGGGAGACAGATGAGGTTGAAGACATACCCACTTAGTCGCGACTAGAGTTGCTTGAGTCGTCTTCCGCCCGTGCTTGGCGGCGATCTTCTCCACGATCTGAGTCACGTGAATCCCGGAGATATCCTGCGCACCATTTTTCTTCTGCCTCATCTGAACTCACTCCTCTTTTTTTTTCGCATCCTCTAATTTGACAAACCCCGCTTAGATTTTTATCGCACGTAATGCACACCACATCTTTTTCTGGCCATGCAAGCCACATGTAACCGATCAATCGCGCCCCTCTCGTCACCTCCTCTGTTGTCGCTCCTTCTCCGAGCTTTCAACGCAGGAAGGAGCAGATACCGCAACAGGACAACGCGCGCTCCACGACCTTCCCCAGCATGAGAACGTCCATAGCTATATTAACCAAAAAAGCAAACACCTTTTCAACAATTACCGGAGCGGTGGCTGGGTGGTTAAAGCATGGTGAAGCGTCCGGCAGGCGTCGACACCAAAGTCCGCCGGTTCGACTCCGGCCCGTTCTGTCTGGGTGGGAGATGCAGACACGGTAATTGTCCCCTGGGACCACTCGGGGGTAAATCCTGTTCGCTCAGCGTTCAGGGGGGATTAGTAGGCACGCCCAGTGCTTTGCGAACCTTTTTGCTGTGAATCGCTTCAGAAAGGGGCGCAACCACAAGCACATGCGTCCCCTTTTTTGCTCTCATGTGATTGACGAAAGTGATGCTGAATGACTTGAGATATGGTCACTCTGATTTTGGAACCCCTGATTGTCAAGTTGCGTTGTCATGACGCTGTTCTTTGACTAGGTCCTCAATATCCCTTAGTCTGGGTGAGGCGGTTGATGCGACAAACCAGATGTCAAGGAGAGCACACGCTTCGTCAGTGTTTCGAAATATCGAAACATCGTTTCAAATGCTTCTTGGGGTGTCAATCTTAATCATAGAAGTGTCAAATAAGACATGAACCCATCGTAGGTCGAGTTGTTGCTGCTACAAGTCTAAACCCTGGAACTACGGCCGACCAGCTTGGAACTCGGTATGATGTCGTTGAATGGCATACATACTATCTTTTCAGACCACGCTGAATATCCCATATCCCATATGATCGTAAACCGGATAGATTCCTGTTGTGACAGTCGCGACTTACATTTTTCCCTCAATTGGTTCAGTGTTTTATGCAATTGTTCGATGTAGCGCATGAAACCCGTGAGTTTTCGGCATTGCAGCTCACTCATGAATAAGATATACGCGGTTCCATCTACCAGGTTATCTGTGAAAGAGGCCGAAATTGCAATTGAGCCGATTGAACGATATACAGCGATCTTGTTTGTGAAGAATCACCAGACAGGAAACAGACTCACAGAAGTCCTTGTCAGGCGAGCATAAGCAAGGTCTCATTCCCAGTTATAGTACTCGCATTATACCGATAAATGGCGTCCTTTACTGTAGAATTTCTATCCTGTGACAATACTGGCTTTGGACAGATGGTAAATAATCATGCTCTCCTAGGTTAAACTGCGAAAGGGCCATATAACCAACTTCCCAGACCAGAGATCGATCGATGAATCAATCAACGCAATTGATAAATACGCGATAATCTATGCGAAATAATTAGTCACGATTTGGACTATACTAAAACAACTTATACAAGACTATCGAACGACCGCGTCAATGCTAAGCGCAACCCCAACCTCCCCATCGCCATCCCCACCCTCAACCGCGCCAAAGCCAATCCATCGTAAACAAATACGTCCAGACCTATCAAAAAGAATGCGATCCCGACCATCCGGGTCAATAGTCGCATTTCTGCACATCAATGACGTCTGTGGTAGCAGTCAGCACTAGCTACCTAGTCCATTCATCTGCCATCCACGGAACACACGGCTCCAATTAACTTTCGGTAGTCAGCACGGTGCAGCCTCACTGCAATGGATATATAACTCATCATGCCCTCTTCTTCTCAGCTTATTAGATCATTCATGTTCAATCTCTTGTAATGGCGCTTTTAACGTCTTTTGTCCTTTTTGGACTGTTGCAGTTTGTCAACGCTGCGGCGACCAAATCATCTACCCCGAAAATAAGCTGGGGAGATTGTCCGACTGGAGTTCCGCCTGGTGTTGATTGTGGAAAGATCAATGTCCCTCTTGCGTATCAGAGCGGAAATTCTACGTCTGCCAAGGGGGATGATACGGTTGAGCTGGTTTTCACGCGCTTGAACCATACTGGCAAAGGCGAGAAACATGGTGTTTTGTTCTTCAACCCCGGTGGACCTGGTGCATCCGGAGCTATCCTCGTTGCTGGATCTCCATACGTCTCGGCGATTTCTTTCTCGGATGAACTTCGCGATGCATACGACATCATCGGTCTTGACCCCCGTGGTGTTGGTATAAGCACTCCTGTGCGATGTGACCCCAAGGTCTTCAACAAGAGGGTCAAGACTTTCGTTACCACGGATGAAGAGTACGATGCATTGTTCAACTACAGTCGAAGCGTTGGTGAGAGCTGTGCCAACCTCACTGGTCCTCTTATCAACCATCTCGACTCCGTCCATGTGGCAAAGGACCACGAAGTCGTGCGCAAAGCTCTTGGTGTCGAGAAATTCAACCTTCTCGGCCTCTCATACGGCACACTCCTCGGTGCCACATATGCATCTCTGTTCCCCGAATCCGTGGGCCGCATGGCTCTCGACGCAAACGTGGACCACTCCCAGTCCGAGATAGCAACCCTCCTCGCAGAAGCAACCGCCTACGAGACTGTCCTCGACCAATTCCTCAAATGGTGTGATCACAATTCCACTTGCGGGCTTCACGGGAAGAATGCCAGCCGCGTCTGGGATGAAACTCTCGCTCGTGCTGATTCCAAAGCTATCCCTGCACCAGGCTGCAACGGTACATGTCGCTCTGACGTGACCGGTGAAGAAATTCGATACAATGCACAAGAGCTTCTGACCTTTGTTGATGTAAACCTTGGCTCTGGTACTTGGGCTACTCTTGGAGATGCTATTCTTCAAGCTAGCAAGGGTAACGCAACGTTGCTGTCGACTTCGACTCCTAGTGGTAAAGTCGTGAACAATCCTGGCGGTTCTCCATATAGTTACCTTGCCATTGGATGTCAAGACTGGTTGCACAAGTCCAAGACCTCTGTGGACTTGCGCCAGAAGCTCATCAGCGGCGTGACGTTTGCTCCGAGAACAAGGGGTGCCACGCAGACGTATTACTA
Source organism: Fusarium verticillioides 7600 (assembly GCF_000149555.1). Lineage (NCBI taxonomy): Eukaryota > Fungi > Ascomycota > Sordariomycetes > Hypocreales > Nectriaceae > Fusarium > Fusarium verticillioides. The sequence goes on from NC_031682.1 coordinate 561,153, forward strand.
TGAGAGTACATGCATCGGCTGGCCTGCACCGTTGACGAATCCACAGGGACCCTTGGCAGATGGTATCAAGCATACTCCTACTATTCTGATTGCGGCTTCTGTGTATGATCCTGAGACGAGTCTTACTTGGTCTGAGGGGGTGAGGGAGCAGTTGACGCGTAGAGTGAGCATTACGAGGAATGGAGCTGGACACACAAGTCACTACCTCAAAGGCGATACCAGTAAGGCCATAGACCGGTATTTGGCGACTGGAGAGCTGCCTAGGGATGGTACAGTCTACAGGACTTGAGTTTCAGGCAATGTCTGAACTGATGTCGGTCAAATAGTGTTAACGATGGATCCGAGATGATCGATTGTATTTAATTGTGACATATCTCTTAAGCATCACACTTATATATATGAACACATACGACAACTACATGACAACTAAGATCAAGAATGCCCCGCCCATGCTATTGTGGGTTCAGACAAGACACAAGTGCCTCTACTTGAGGCTGTTGCTATTAATAGCACCGAAGACTGCATGCCTCCGTGATGTACGTATGTCGTTAGTCAAACTGCCCCCAGACAAACTGGGCTAACCTGGGGATGTCCTTCCCTGCATCAGATCGCCCATCTAGCTCCTTAGTTCAGCCCTACAGACTGGCGTCATCCTCAGCGCTTGAACAGGCGTCAAAGTACTGAGTGAATGCTTCACTTCATCGCCACATATGTCCTTCGACGGAGGAGCGAAGAACTGAGCCGAGGTTCGTGACACAAAGAAAATCCTTCGCGTTCTCTTCATTTCCAACCTCCGAGCACATTTCAAAGCACGTATCACATCGTTTGTAATGGAACCAGAAAATCTCAATCTGTGTAACGAAGGATCCACACTCCGGCCTCGGTATCCCACCAACTCCGAGAAAAGCGGATTTCAACTTTTCGCCGGCGCCGACGTGATTACGTGAGCCGCTGATGCGATCACGTCGCACAGCGAGCAAAGAGCTTCACTTATAAGTCGACAGGGTTGCCCCGAACCATTCCCTATACAGCCCCATCCATCAGATATCATCTTACACACCATCACTATGACAAAGTTCAAAGTTACTGTTACTTCCGACACCGTCTGCCCTTGGTGCTATGTCGGTCGCAGACAGCTCCAGGCTGCGCAGCGCCTGTGGGAGCAGAAGTACCCCGACTCAAACGACACTTTCGACATCAGCTACAAGCCTTTCCAGCTAGCGCCTGATTGGGCACGAGGTCCTGCATCGAGCATCTCCAAAGAAAAGTTCTACCTCGAGAAATTCGGCAAAGACCGCGTGGTCAAGATGCATCAGCATTTGAAGGGTGTCGGAGAGTCCCTCGGAATCGACTTCAAGTTCGGAGGACAGACAGGAAACTCGAGAGATTCGCATCGACTTGTTCAGCTCGCCAAGAAGCACGGCCAGGATGCCGAGAGCAAGGCGCTCGATGGTCTCTTTGCTGCATACTTTGAGAAGAACGACGACATTACCAGCTACGACACCTTGAGAAACGTGGCTGTCGAGGCGGGAATCCCCGAGGATGAGTTCCAGAAGGCTATCGTCGAGAGCGACGAGGGTGGCCCAGAGGTTGACAAGCTTGCGGGCGAGGCGCGATACAGCGGTGTCAGTGGTGTCCCTGACTTTGTTCTTCAGGACCGGTTCCGGCTCCATGGCGCCAACGATCCGTCGACATTCGTGAGCGTTTGGGAGAAGATCAAGGCGGCTGAGCTGTAATCGGGTCAATCGTAGGGGTGATCAGATCAATCGCTTGGGGTGGTCAGATTGAAACAAGACTTCTGTGCGCTTCTCGAGGACATCGTTCCAGAGATGTTGGCCTTGGAAGCCAGGGACATAGAATAGTAATCCGATTTCCTGACTCGTCCACCAACTGGCCCTGTCCATATTGCCTGAGCCCAGTACTAGATACTCGTCGTCAACGAGAGTCATCTTGAAGTGGCTAACAACAGGTTCATCTTCTTGGTTGCGTCTAGCGTCGAGTTGTTTGTAGTAAAAGATCTCCAGCTTGCCGGGCGAAGGCGATTGCGCTTCGGGATCCGATGATCGTGGCTGTTTGACAAGAGCATTGTATCGCTGTATAAACTTGCGCAAACACCAGGACGTCGTTGTGCCAGCAGTGACTAGCTGCTCGATCAGCATCATGCCCTTGCTGGTTCTGATCTGAACATCGACCCCACGTGCGAGCGCATTCAACAGACTCTCCACAACAGGCCAAGAAGTGACATTGGGAGTGAGGATGGTGATCCGTCGCTGTGCGTTGTTGAACAGAGTGAGAAGTGCTGCATTCAGAGGCGTCATTGGCGGATTCGTCTGCGATAGGAATGGGAAGGAGAACCGAGGGTTCCGATGATGCGGTGAAGGGAGAAAGATGGTCGGAACTGGGCCACTGGCAGGGAAGTCGATGGACTGCGTTGCTGACGCTTCACTGTTGGACTGTAGTCGATTTGGCGCTTTTTGATTAATCTGCACATCTTCTTGCGAGTCAGATGGTCGTGGAGGTTCATCATTGTGACCCCAAACGCGATCGTAGAATGCCAGCAAACGATCGACAATGGCACCCTCGACCTCGACGCAGCCTTCGAACCATCGCTCCCAGCTGACGTTACAGCTTGGGACCCAGGCCCGCTTTCCGTCGACAATTACAAACTTTGGGTGCATGACACTAAATGGTGTGAAGAAGATGCTCTTGACAGTAAGGTGGATATTGGCATTCTGTAGCAATTGCTGGTTGGGCAGGCCAAGCTTAGACCATTTCGATGGATCATAGACATATCCCTCTCGAGAAGCAGGGTGGAATAGTTTCTGAAATAGCCCAAATGATGAGAAGCCTATCGTAATCCGTAGGGGAGCTTTGACGTTGGCTTCAATACGCGCCGCTGCAAGCTGCTCGAATGTGTCGCGTATAGCGTCCAGTGAGGGCGAGGCAGCCCAGTAGCAGGTGATCAATTGAACCGAGTGTTTGGCGCTGAGAATCGCTGGTAGAAGAGCGCGTGTGTAAATAGAGTGGCCTGTTCCAACGTATAATGTCTTGGGTGAGCTGGTTGTGATGAGGGAGTCGATATTATTGACATAGTAACTGGGAAAGTCATCTTGTTGCTCGTCGCGTCGAGATTGGAGAAGCTCTTTCCATGGCCGGACAAAAGATTGAGGGAAATCTGTGACTTCTGTCATTATGATTACTTTGATAAAGAGATAGAGTTAATTATATTGTGTCGAGGTTGAGTTATGAACAGGAAGAGGTGAAGATGAGATGAGAAGGTTGGCGGTCTACGGGAGAGAATCTTAGGACCGCAATCCTAGATGACAAAAATACTTAGGTAGCTTAGCCGAAGCTTAGGGGACTTTATGCAAAGTTTATTTTGGTATCATCTAAAGTCTTATGTTGTCTTGCTTCTTGAGGGGCGCAGCTGATGACGCGGAGAGCTTTGGCGATGCCAAGCAATCCACTTTATACAAGGTTATAGAGTCCGGGGGGATTATCCAGTAGAGCTACATTTGTTTGAGTTACAGTTTGAGTCATAATGTGAATAACGGCGCAGCTAACAATGTAATGATTGTGTAAAGTCAGTTGGTTCAAAGTTAAGGCACTGTTCCGCAACTAAGTTAGCTTTCAGTGGGTTCATTCACCGGTTCCAACGGGATACAGCGTCAATCAATGCGCAGAAAATACTTGCCAGCGCGACAAGCAGTGCAATAAAGATGAAATCAATTAAAACAAACAATACATCATCAAGCAAACGACGCTGTATCTCACATTCAATTGACACTCATCTCCATGAACCGCGGCTTTAGTAATCTCCACGACTCGCTCACCGCCTTCAAGCTCCCCGGCAGAATCCCCCACCACGGACACCTCCTATCTTAGGTTCCCATGGCGCTCCAACAGACTTTCCCATCACCCAACCCAAACACCCTCAAACCGCGACCATGTTGTCAGGCGTTCTGGTCTTCAACCAAAAGGGCGAGAACCTTATCTTCCGCGCCTTCCGGAACGACTGTCGGCCTCGCCTCGCAGACGTCTTTCGCATCCAGGTCATCTCCAACGCCCAGGTCCGATCGCCAATCCTCACCCTCGGAAGCACAACGTTCAGCCATGTCAAGCATGAGAATATCTACCTGGTCGCCATCACGAAGAGCAATGCCAATGCCGCTCTTGTGTTTGAGTTTCTCTACAGGCTGATTCAGCTAGGCAAGGGCTACTTTGGCAAGTTCGACGAGGAGGCTGTCAAGAATAACTTTGTCTTGGTATATGAGCTCCTAGACGGTATTTTCTGCTCCAACCACTCTGCACTGCAATGGCGCTGACGTTCTAAGAAATTATCGACTTTGGATACCCTCAAAATACAGAAACAGACACCCTCAAGATGTACATCACCACCGAAGGCGTCAAGTCCGAGGCCCGCGCCGAAAACACCTCCAAGATCACGATGCAAGCCACCGGAGCCCTCTCCTGGCGCAAGGCAGACGTAAAGTACCGTAAGAATGAGGCTTTCGTCGACGTGATCGAGGACGTCAACCTGCTCATGTCCGCCACCGGCGCTGTCCTGCGCGCAGACGTCACAGGCCAGATCATTATGCGCGCTTACCTTTCCGGCACGCCCGAGTGTAAATTTGGCCTCAACGACCGCCTACTTCTCGATAACGATGGCTTGCTGAGTCTCCCGAGCGGAAATAAGATGGGTACAAAGGCGACAAAGGCAGCGGCTGGTAGTGTCACTCTTGAGGACTGTCAATTCCATCAGTGTGTTAAGCTGGGTAAATTCGACGCCGACCGTATCATCAGCTTCGTTCCTCCCGACGGTGAATTCGAGCTCATGCGATATCGCGCTACTGAGAACGTCAACCTTCCTTTCAAGGTCCACGCCATCGTCAACGAAGTCGGCCGATCAAAGGTGGAATACAGTATCGGTGTCAAGGCCAACTTCGGCTCCAAGCTCTTCGCCACAAACGTCGTCGTCAAGATCCCAACGCCTCTAAACACCGCAAAGATCACCGAGCGCTGCACGCAGGGCAAGGCCAAGTACGAGCCTAGCGAGAACAACATCGTGTGGAAGATTGGTCGCTTCACCGGTCAGAGCGAGTACGTCCTCAGCGCCGAGGCGATCCTGACGAGCATGACGAACCAGCGCGCGTGGAGCCGACCGCCGCTGAGCATGAACTTTAGCTTGCTCATGTTTACGAGTTCAGGACTGTTGGTGCGATATCTGAAGGTGTTTGAGAAGAGTAATTATTCGAGCGTCAAGTGGGTGCGGTACATGACGAGAGCAGGATCATACGAAATAAGGTGAGTTCTCACATTCTGACTGACAAACACAACTAACAGGGCAGATTTTGAATGCATATAAGTGGTAGAACATGTACGGCGTTATGGTATATCCCGGCAAAAGTCGAGCGGGCGGTTTCTTTAGCATTGAACCATTATCCTATTTCTGTCCCTTCGTGATCACTCATCCTCAACTACCAAGACTCTGACACCTTGAAACTTTCCTCTATCTGCGCCCTCTTGTTGACTCTTGATCGCAGTATCGATCAAACATGCGAAAATGTACGATGGATGTTCCTCCTCCCATCCCAGCGCCGAAAGATTCCGCGCTTCGACGTAGCGTCTCGATACTGCATTCACGATATCCCCCGGTCTCTCCTGATCATCCGTATTCTTCGTCCGCAGACCTTTCCAAAGAGCATCTGGCGTTCGTACCTCGCTCATCTTGACGTTCTGTCTACCGCACTGCTTACACCTCCCCGTGCACTCATCCACGAGGTACAGCACCTCCAGACCCTTCTGGATCGTGCAAGCGAAGAATGCAACCTCTTCAAGCCCTAGCTCGCCGTACAGCCCTGTCGCCCACGTTTCGGAAACGTCGATCGCGACCTTTTTGGCATTCTGTAATGCCGTGGCTATTTCCGGTGACCATTGGTTCTCAAGGATGTCTTTGATTGGCGGTGGTACGAGGAGCGTTTCCGTAGCGAGGTCGTCGTGGTCGGATGGCTCCTCTCGGAAGCGAAGCATGAGGACGTCGGAGGCAGGGATGAAGACCTTTTGGGCTCTGCCGGGGAGACTGATCTCATTCATAGCCTGTCTTGCCTCTATCTCTCTGACGGTTTGTTCAGCGAGGCGACTGATTAGCCTTGATGTGGCTGTTAAGTGGTACACGCTTGGGTCGAATGCAGCCTTCGACCTGATATTCTCGAGACGGTCAAGAAACACCATCTTGTTGTAGTTGTTGAGCTTGGCTTCTCCTGCTTTATCCTTCCTCTGTTTCTCAAAAGCTCTTTCAGCACGTTCATCGCCCTTCCATGATGGAAAACAGACGTCAAAGATGTGCATGGCTGGTCCGGGGTGTGTGTAAGTCTGCCATATCTTCATCTGCAACTCCAGCGGGAGATTCCCAAAGTGTTTGAAGGCCATTTTGATGCACTGCGATGGAAAGCTTACAGAGAGCCGTTGTCTACACTCATGCGATATAAGAACATCTCTTTCGATTTGTATTTACTGGTGTTCTGACCACCAACTAGGATATATCACGTCAGCCAGTCTCAGCACTAACAGAGTGAACAACATGAATGGGCAATTACGTATTAAGGCTGATTTGATATTTTGAGACTTGACAAATGAAGCCTCTCAAATGCAAATACTGTACGAAAATATTACGTGTGCTGAGGATATTTGTGTTTGGCACCGCACCCTACACGCGAGACTGAGATATTAGATCGTGAGATGCGATGTCAGCAACTTCAATCTTATCAGCGCTTACTACCAAGATTTTTGATGATGCGTATTGCATTGCGCCGCTCATGGTCGCGCTCGGTCATCACAACGTATGTATTGTAGTGCCGTCAAGGTTTGAGGAACCTGGGGTGTTGCAGCAGCCTTGGACCCTGTCACCCATCTCCTGAGTGATCAAGCTACGTTCTTGTCTTTCGAATAACCGAGTCTGCATTCTCGTCGTGTTTCGAACGTTGTGTAAGTCGTCTAGACATGCCTCCTGTAATGTGAAGGCGTAGTTGAGATCGATGCGGCCGGCAAGCGATGGTTCTCCAAGGCGTCTGCCTCCAAGTCCCTGAAAGCTGCTGAGGCTGTCGACAGCCCCAAACTGGTTTTGTATGTTGCGTCAGGCCTTATTCTTGTTGTTTCAGCCAACTTGATCGTCTTCTGTATCTGATCCATCCTCGTTTGCCTCTTGTCAAGTGAAGATGTCCTTGACCCCTCAACCAGTCTTTCTTACGTTGTGCATACATCCTCATAATCGGTGCAGCTCGTTCGAAGCCGACAGTCCGTGCAGGAGTGACTGTTCAGCCACAGCCACCGAGGAAGTGCGTGTCTCTGACTTGTCAGTATGTAACAATATAGACGGCCAATGAGTGTCGAAACACCTTCCTGATTTGGTCTCCCAAGGTCTCGAGTATATGGGTGCGTTTGTCAAGATGGATGGATCATCGCACGAAGCCTGTAGAACCACTGAGCTGGTGAATTTGCAACTTGCCAATCAAATCACACGGAGAATGCTTCGAGAACCGTAACTTAGGTGTTCGGTCCTTTCTTTGATCTTTCTTCAATTGTCAAGGCCAGAGTCGGCTATTTTCTGCCATTGTCACTACCTGGAATGACAAAAAACTGGTTGACAAGGCTCATCAGCCTCCGAGGAACATAGAACATATCAAGAGGCACAGCAGTCTTCTCATGGAACGGCAGGTAAAGAATATCCTGTCTCAATGATCAGACTTCGCTTGGCGTCCCCCGGGGAGCCGG